>NW_026453441.1:0-30043 GCF_025200985.1 Drosophila gunungcola
ATGGGTATATTCGGGGTGTTATGGGACTGTGTATGTGTTGCTTAAATATGTGCAGAGTCTCATAGGAATATGGGCATGTCACTATATATATATATTTTTTTTTTTTGTTCATGAGAATTTAATTGGCACTAATAATTTAATTTTTAAATAATTTGAAATAAAGGTAAAACAACTCACACAGTTGGTTCCTCGGCGGACGATCGATCTTCCGACGTAGGTAGGCTGGAAAAGAAATCAAGGCATTTCTGCTTTGACATGGTTATTATTTTATATAATTATTGTATATAATAAAATAATATAATATAATATATATTATATTATATGTGCACTCAAAAACATTTTCTAATTAACTTTTTTTCTAATCAAAACGAATTTAAGAAAACTTTTGCAGGGAGATAGGAACCGTAAATTACCCCGCGCACTAGATGAATCATAACTTAATTTAAATCTTATTAATTATTTAATTAAATAAATTTTTTTCATAACAAAATTATAGTCACTTCAATATTCAATCGCATTCTTTTAATACATTTTTTCTTGATTTACGTTAACACATGGTTAGGAATTTCTCCCAGTGTAGCCTGGTTGACTGATATACACGTGAACATTTTTCGCAAGCTGCATTTTTTAGGTTACAAATGAGGTTAAGATCGATCCCAAGCGTAGATTTTACATTTTTGTTTCTAAATTTGAATTTGGGTTAGGGCCGATCTAATTGGACTTTTTTTTTTCAAGCTTATAAGATTATTTGGACGAGGTAATTCCTCGTTAAATTAAACGAGAGTTCACTGTTTCAGCTGCTGCACTGAATAAAAATTTGGGGTGCTCCCTAAGGCACTGCGGTTCGGTGGCAAGGCGGGTGCTCCTCCTCCGAATCGCTGGGCGGCGTGGGTGTCCCTCCGGGCGGATCCGAATCGCTGAGCTGCGTGGGTGCTCCACAGGGCAGATCCAATTGCTGGTTGATGTGGGTGCTCCTTGGAACGTCGGCGAAAGTTAACTGGGTATGACGTGGCGGCGGTGGCGGCCGTATCGGGAAACGTAAAATTTTAGCCTTTTAAAAGAAATCGAAAATTCAGCACTTGACAATATTTAGCGGGAAAACCCACACAACTCACTTCTTTGCTTGAATTATTCGCGGAAAAAATCACTTTGCAAGAACTTCGAAATACCGCGTGTATATTTTTTTGTTTTCACCACTTTGCCGAATGAGAACGAATGTAATTACACACGTCTGACTGCCACGCCGGTTTAATTAAGAAGGAAGTTCAAAAATCAAGCGGCGTCGCTTGCGGCCTTTTCTAGAAATTTCTGACAGCTGAAAAATCCGCCATTTCGGCTTAGGACAAGCTTCTCAGCAACAGCTGATCGTGGAACTATCTGGCATCACCCGCAAAAATACTAATTAGTATTTTTTTGCTAAGCACTAATTTTATCTCGAACTATTTCAAATGAATCCTGACGATTGAATTTCAAAGAACGATCATCTAGTAAATTCAACTTTCTTAACAAAGAATATGTACCACCGGATGTAATCATATGTTGTCCGAAGACCATGTAGTAAGGAGAGGTTCCCAAACTAGCATGAACGCACGATCTCAAATCGTATGCCGTATTGCTGAACTAATTTCTCAAAAGCGTGAGAGCGAAATTGTGAGCCGTTGTCGGACACCACTGTTTCAGGAGTCCCATATGCCATAAACAGCTCCCCTTCTAGATATTTTATAACTGCACATGTATCTATTTTCTTCACGGGTTTGAGAAAGACATATTTTGAAAAATGGTCGAGCACGATAAATAAACCGATATTCCCACTTCTGGATCTGGGATAAGGTCCAAGGAAATCGCTGACTTTCTGGCGCTTTTCCTAATGGCGGTCGCAATACACAATTCGGAGCTTTAGTGGTTTTGCACACTTCGCAGGCATTTATATAAGCCTTTACATCTGGAACAAGGCCAGGCCAAAAATAGTATCGCCTTACTCTCTCGATCGTCTTGTGTATGCCGCCGTGAGAAGATAAAGGACTATCGTGAGCTCGCGAGAGGATTTCTGGAACCAGTTAATTAGGTATCCAGAGCTTCCAGGCATACTCATCATGGACTTGCTCTCCCGTTAAATGTTCGGCTTTCCGATAAACATAACCACTGTCAGACTTAAGATCAGGAAAATTTTCTTGGTTGGCTTTTACCTTTTCGACAAGAGAAACATACTCAGCTGATTGGAAATGCTCTGAGTTCATGTCCACTAAAAATCCTTCGCGTAAGTCTATAGCGGCTACCACGTCTTCGTTAACCCGGGAAAGTGAGTTGGGAACGATATTCAGAGACCCCTTTCGATGTTCAATTGTGAAATCATATCTTTGTAAAGCTAAAGCCCATCGAGCTAGTCGTGAATTTAGGTCGTGATAAGACATTAGCCACTTCAATGAGGCGTGATCGATTATGATTTTAAATTTATGTCCCTCCACATACGCCCTAAAATTCTTAAGAGCTGCTACCGTCGCTAGACATTCTTGCTCGGTAACAGTATAATTACGCTGAGCTTTGTTCAGCTTCTTTGAAAAGAAAGCAACAGGCCGTTCGTCTCCTTCTTCCGACAGCTGGTTGGCTGATATGCACGTGAACATTTTTCCCAAGCTGGATATTTTTTTTTTTTTTTAGGTTACAAATGAGGTCAAGATCGAACCAAAGCCTAGATTTTACATTTTTTTTTTTTAAATTTGAATTTGGGTTAGGGCCGATCTAATTGGACATTTTTTTTTCCTAGCCTATACTCTTATTTGGCCGAGGAAATTCCTCAGGGCGACTGCAGATCGCCGACAATGGGGTGCTCCTCCGGGCGGATCCGAATCGCGGGGCAGCGTGGGTGCTCCGCGGGACAGATCTAATTGCCGGCCAAGGTGGGTGCTCCTCCGGGCTGACCCAAATCGCTGGGCAGCGTGGGTGCTCCACAGGGCAGATCTAATTGCCGGCCGAGGTGGGTGCTCCCCGAAACGCAAAATTTCAGCCTTTTAAAAGAGATCGAAAATTCAGCACTTGAAAATATTTAGCGAGAAAACCCACACAACTCACTTTTTAGCTCGAATTATTACGTTTGAGAACTTCGAAATACCGCGTGTATATATTTTTTTTTTCCACTTTGCCGATTGGGAACGGATAAAATTGCACACGTCTGACTGCCACGCCGGTTTAATTAAGAAGGAAGTTCAAAAATCAAGCGGCGTCGGTTGCGGCCGAAATTTCTGCCTGCTGAAAAATCCGCCATTTCGGCTTAGAACAAGCTTCTCAGCAACAGCTGATCGTGGAACTATCTGGCATCACCCGCAAAAATACTAATTAGTATTTTTTTTGCTAAACACTAATTTCCGACACTAAATTTGGCTAGGCATCTGGCTACTCTCCAAAGGGCGCTAAATACGAAAATAATCGCCAGTTTTCAAGCCAAAACAAACAAACGTTCTTCAGGCGCCGCTACAAAGCCCACCCGGAAAATCTGGCTAGGGTTACCCTAGACAGATACCGACTGAAGACACGTTATTGTCGAATATCTTTTGCATGATAGGTACCTATGATTCGACCCTGTAAATCTTCCAATTCGTAATAAGAGTTTCCTAACTTTCTTCGAACCCTCGCTTTCACAAAGGAAGGACCGAATTTGGCATTGTAACCAGTTTGAAAACAGCCTTGTTTAAAATTTCGACGGAAAATCTCTTGGCCTTCTTCAAAAGACACAACTCTAGATCGAAGATTATATCGCTTCTCGTTTATATCGTGCTTTTCCTGCATTAAATTGCAAGCTTTATCTCGAACTATTTCAAATGAATCCTGACGATTGAATTTCAAAGAACGATCATCTAGTAAATTTAATTTCCTTAACAAAGAATATGTACCACCGAATGTAATCATGTGTTGTCCGAAGACCATGTAGTAAGGAGAGGTTCCCAAACTAGCATGAACGGACGATCTCAACACGCAACATATTCTGTTGAGATACTCGTCCCAGTCCTTTTGGTCAGGTCGAAGATAAGCTCTAATTGCAGAAATTACAGAGCGGTTAACGCGCTCGGACGCATTAGCCTGAGGCGAATGAACGGCCGTCAGCGTATGCGTAATGCCGTATTGCTGAACTAATTTCTCAAAAGCGTGAGAGCGAAATTGTGAGCCGATTTCGGACACCACTGTCCACTCTCTATCGTCCTGTGTATGCCGTCGTGAGAAGATAAAGGACTATCGTGAGCTCGCGAGAGGATTTTTGGAACCAGTTCTTTAGGTATCCAGAGCTTCCAGGCATACTCAACATGGACTTGCTCTCCCGTTAAATGTTCGGCTTTCCGATAGGAATCTAAAAATCCTTCGCGTAAGTCTATAGCGGCTACCACGTCTTCGTTTACACGGGAAAGTGAGTCGGGAAAGATATTCAGAGAACCCCTTCGATGTTCAATTGTAAAATCATATCTTTGTAAAGCTAAAGCCCATCCAGCTAGTCATGATTGGTCATGATTAGACATTAACCACTTCATTGAGGCGTGATGGGTTATGATTTTAAATTTATGTCCCTCCACATACGCCCTAAAATTCTTGAGAGCTGATACCGCCGCTAGACATTCTAGCTCGGTAACAGTATAATTACGCTGAGCTTTTTTCAGCTTCTTTGAAATGAAGGCAATAGGCCGTTCGTCTCCTTCTTCAGACACCTGTACTAGTACTGCGCCTATCCCTGCTAGCATCGCAATGTATCGCAAAAGGCTTTGTAAAGTCGGGGCTGCATAAGACTGGAGCCTTGCTAAGTGAAAGTTTTAAGACTTTGAAAGCTAAGCCATTAAAATGGCTTCGTCGGTTAAACTAAACCTTCGTTTTGTGGTCATTAAGTCTGTTAAAGGAGCTGAGAGTGAAGCGAAATTGGGAACAAACTTACGATACCACCCACACAAACCCATAAAACTTCGTAGACTGCGTAAAGTCTTTGGTAACCGAAAATTAGTAATTGCGGCGACCTTTTCTGGGTCGGTGCGTATTCCACCATCGCCGAATATATGACCTAGATATCGCACACGAAGCATACAGAAGTAATTTTTGCCAATATTTATCGTCAAACCTGCACGCTTTATCTGCAGAGCGATCTCTCTGAGAACTTCAAGATGCCTCTCAAAGCTGGAAGAAACTACCAATTAATCGTCAAGTTAAATGAACACCTCGTTTCTGAGATATGCTGGCACAACCTTGTCCATTAAACGGGACATTGTACTAGTGGCATTGCACAGCCCAAATGACATAACCTTAAACTGGTAAAGCGGTCTACCAGGGACAGTGAAAGCCGTTTTGTCTCGTGATGAAACCTCTAAAGGAACCTTCCAATAGGCGTCCTTAAGGTCAAGGCTGGATATGAATTCCGTCTTAGGCAAACGACATAAAATTCCCGCTATCTGTTTACCTTTCGGCAATCTAGGCAGATCCTAACTTTTCCGGGTTTCGTCACCATTACAATAGGAGAAGACCACGAACTTTCGGACTCCTCTATCACACCCAATTGTAACATTCTATCAATCTCGGCATACATGGCTTTTTCTACTGCGGGTGAAACAGGAAAGTGTCGTTGTTTTATCGGTTTAGCCGTACCGACATCGATTGAGTGCGTTATCAAGTTGGTCTTGCCGAGACCTTCTTGAGTGAAAGACGGAAAACAATTAATGACGTTCGTTAATTTGGCTTTGTCAACCTCGGACAAGTTATGCTGATCAGCATTAACCTTACGGTCGGGATCGGATTCTAATGAGGATATATTAATGCATTTCGGAAGCAAATCGTAAATTTTCCAGAAATCTATTCCTAAATACAAATTCTGCTTCAGCGAAGGTACCACGTAGATTTTTAAAGGTCTCTTAACGTCGTTGTATTCTACAACAACTTTTAAATGACCAACTATCTGCTGATTTGTTCCATCAGCAGTTGTAGCGCTGCCTTTTATCGTATTAAATTCTTTGCTGATAATTATGTCTCTGGCAAGGTTTCCACCGACACAACTTATCGACGCGCCAGAGTCTAACAGTCCGTAAACGGTACGATCGAACATGCGAATTGATAAAAAGGGTCGAGGATCTTTTGGTCCTGCAGGTAGAGAGTTAATATATTCCAGTCCGGCTTTACACGTTTTGACCTCTTCCCAAAATGATTTCATTCGGACGGAACTTTGCGTTTTTCGCTTTTCTAATTCTTGTTCATCATTTACTTCCGGGATATTAAATTTTTCTAATATTGGAATTTTGCTATGAAGCAAAGGACAGTCTGGGGATATTTGCACGTCATGGAAGAAAGTAGGTGCAACTATAGTTGCGTGATCTATAGATCGGTCATCGTTGCTTGACTTCGAACGCCACTGGAGGCCTTCTGTTTGTATGGCGGCATCGACCCGCCCGCTCTGGAGTTTTTTGAACTCTTGTTACAACTTGTTTGTATGTGTTGGCAGCTCCGCATCCGTAACAAAAAACTCTTCTTTCGGCTACACAGTCCTGATACCTGTGACCGTCCTTGCGGCAGTTCCAGCACAACAAGGAAAAAGCTTCGATATCGCCTTCTTTATCGGATTCCAATTCTGGAGGCATCTCCTGTTCTGGACTAAATTCCGAGACTTCACGTTTGAAAGGGGAAGATTTGAAATAACCCTGACAACGTCTAACATTAGACAAAAACGCTTCACGCCTGCGACAAATCTCCCTGAATTCTGAAACTGATTGAATGTCGATATTCAAGATTTCATGTCTAATTTCGGGACGAAGATTGTTTCGAAGAACCCGAATGAGCTTGTGAGGCATCCAAGGCTGTTCCAATTGGTCGATAAGACTTGAAATGGAGTCATAAAAACTATCAAGTTTCGTTTGACTTTTGTTTGGTGTTCCTAATCAACTCCTCAACATCACCATCATCCCTACTCGGTCGAAACTGTAGACGCAAGGCTGAACAAAAGCTATCCCATCGAACTTCACCATAAGCTTTGTAATATCGCCAATAAAATTCATTAGCTTTCCCTTCGAAAAGAACGCTAGCATTCCTACAAAGTACAGTGAAATTATTGCCTAACGTCTCCTTAGTTAGTGCTTCAACGCGATAAATAAAATTGTCCACTGACACTCCCACACCGGAAAATTTTATTTTCCAGCCGTTCAAAATATGAACTACTTTATCTGGTCGATTTAATAAATCTGCATCGGCACTTCGTAGCGACGCAGGAAAACACGGAGCTAAAATCTCTTGCCTAGAATTCACCCCGGTTTCTTCCCTTGTATCAATCCTATTGAAACCACTTCCGAACTGTTGAGAATTGAACGGTTGACTCAGCTCGCTTGGGGTTCTATTAGCACCTTGATCGGACATTATCATTGACATAGCTTCGGAAACGGACTTTTGAATTCAACTTGCCATACTTTCGGTAAGTGTAGCTTGTAATCCATTGCTAGTAAAGTGATGGCATTTGCAGTAATGGCACTTGGAATAGTATCACCGCTGTTGATGGTATTGGAATTGTATCCTGACGAAGAAGCTCTATCATCTGATACTTGTTTGTCCGCGTTATCTGCGGGCTGACGGTTCTTCGATTGGCTACGAGTTTGACGGCTATCCCCACTTTTTGGGAGAGTTGGCCTACAGGAAGCTTTGCACACCAGACACAGTGCACTTTTCTTCCAATGCGCTTCTATGCATCGCTTGTGAAATTCAAGTTGACATGATGTAAGGCAAACCTCTACTAGGTATACTTCGGCCTTGCATATCGGACAGACGATGTTTGCGCCTCTTTCAGCAACCCTTTCCGGAGATCGGTCTATTCCCATCATGTACACGGACGATAAAAAAAATAGTTTTAGCAAATCAACTGTATATAAACGGTAAGATAATATTTTCCTAAAAAATATCAGCGGTACGAGAGTAGTTTCAGTGATAAAATATCAGCGGTACGATAGTAGTTTGAGTTATAAGATATAAGAGATACGATATTAGGTAAACAAAATTTTAAATTTTTAAAACAAACGGAAAAAATCGAAATAACGTAATAAGGAAATATTAACTGAACTCTTTGCTTGATGCTCTACGTCCAAGAGTATCTATATTTTTATAAAATTTCTTTGAAATTAGAAAATAAAAGACGAAGAAAGGAAAGAAGTTTTATACTTTATATGGACTTGGTCAGCGGATTGTTCTAGAACATACTCGCTTGTATTCCAACTCCGGATTAAAAGAATATAAATCCTCAAGTCACAAGAAGGAAAAAAAAATTTGGTCATAACCTCTTTCTGGACATGGCACAGCTCGTGAGTGATGCCAGAATTTTCCGTATAGAGAAGTATATGTACTAATTTAATTTTATAAAGGTGATAAGCTCAATGACTCGGCATTTGATTCCGGGACAGAAAATCTACCTAGTTCTGGTTTATGTCTCTGCTTTCCTCAGATCAAGACACCTTGTCCTTTCTGCTATTTAAAGAAAAAAAACATTCTCTCGTTAATTATAATTTTCGGACAGTCAGAAATACTAATAGTCACTCGATCTGTTTTCCAGGAATATAAAAATCTAGGAAAAAAAATTTAAAAAGAGTAAAGAAAAATGTTAAAGATTTTTAAATTTATGCATCTGTGAGTCTCAATGAATTAAACTGTATTTATTAAGGCCAACACGTTTGGGCGCCACTTTTCTTATTAATAATAATAAATTATAACTGTAGCGTGTAACGTTCGACTAAAGTGCAAAGTACTTTAATGTTTTCAAGGATCTGTATTGGCAGGGCACGCTAAATATTCCGGCTCTAGCTCGTCGGCTTGGGGGGTGGAGGTCTTGCTCGTACAGATCTTGACACTGTCTACGTATTACTATTAATAAAATCAGAATTGAGCGTGCATGCGACAATATCAAAAGCTAGATACTTAACCGGAAGAAAAGATGCATAATTTAGAAAAGAAGAGTTTTGAGAAATTAATGAAAGGGGACAGTGTAAAAGAAAGAGAGAGAAATTTGTTGTTTGCGACGCCGTAGATGTAATTTGGCTCGCTCCCACCCTACCTATGACCACCTGCCGCTAGAGCATAACTCTGGTGATCCCTTGTATACCCTACAACCGCAGAGACATCAGCTGAGTTCAGTTAGTTAGTTTTCTTTAAGCTTTCATTTTAATTTTTAATTCAATTGCAAGTAACATATTTTATCTTTCTTAGATAATTTACGGAAGAGAGAAACAATTTCGGCGTGAAAAGATAAAAATATAATACGCGTTAAACCTCATGGGTAAATACTGGGCTTTACAGGTGTATATAATTATTAATGTAAAGTACATATGTATAGTAAAAATAGTTAAAAATAAGTATAGGGTATAATAAACACAATAATTTTTAAAAATAAATAAATAATTATATGTTCAAGGAAATTCAATAATTTGTTCTTTCATGATTATTAATACTCATTCTTAATTCATCATTTATCAGTGGTTCGCTAGTTAATTACTTTTAATTTTATTTAAAATTAAATTTTTTTTTTTTTTTAATGAAAAATATTCTTAGTGTCAATTCATTTTTTTGGTTTAATTCATTTTTTTTTTTTCATAGTTAATTTTTGAAGTAATGGCTTTCTTAAATTTTCGGCATTGATATATATATATATTTTTTTTTTTGTTTATGAGGATTTAATTGGCACTAATATTTTAATTTTTAAATAATTTGAAATAAAGGTAAAACAACTCACACAGCTGGTTCCTCGGCGGACGATCGATCTTCCGACGTAGGTAGGCTGAAAAAGAAATCAAGGCATTTCTGCTTTGACATGGTTATTATTTTATATAATTATTGTATATAATAAAATAATATAATATAATATATATTATATTATATGTGCACTCAAAACATTTTCTAATTAATTTTTTTTCGAATCAAAACGAATTTAAGAAAACTTTTGCAGGGAGATAGGAACCGTAAATTACCCCGCACACTAGATGAATCATAACTTTATTTAAATCTTATTAATTATTTAATTAAATAAATCGGGAAACGTAAAATTTTAGCCTTTTAAAAGAAATCGAAAATTCAGCACTTGACAATATTTAGCGGGAAAACCCACACAACTCACTTCTTTGCTTGAATTATTCGCGGGAAAATCACTTTGCAAGAACTTCGAAATACCGCGTGTATATTTTCTTTTTTTTTTTTACCACTTTGCCGAATGAGAACGAATGTAATTACTGCCACGCAGGTTTAATTAAGAAGGAAGTTCGAACATCAAGCGGCGTCGGTTGCGGCTTTTTCTAGAAATTTCTGACAGCTGAAAAATCCGCCATTTCGGCTTAGGACAAGCTTCTCAGCAACAGCTGATCGTGGAACTATCTGGCATCACCCGCAAAAATACTAATTAGTATTTTTTTTGCTAAACACTAATTTCCGACACTAAATTTGGCTAGGCATCTGGCTAGTCTCTAAAGGTCGCTAAATACTAAAATAATCGCCAGTTTTCAAGCCAAAACAACAAACGTTCTTTAGGCGCCGCTACAATAGTGATAGTTTTTTATAAAATTTTTTTAATTTTGTTATGGTATTCGGTTTTGGATATTCCGTAGCCACTTTAGGCAGGAGTTCTATGTTTTGAATGCTGAGAGTAGCGTAGTGTTCTCATACAGGTTATATAGGCATAATTCATCAAATTGTTTTTTGAAATTGATATGGAATTGTCTCCCCTTAAAATCGGTTCTTACTACGGTTCGAACAATTTGTGTTCCTTTAGAATCGAGTTCGTAAACGTTAACACTTAGGTCGGGATTCAATTTTTCAATTTTTTTTATCTTTTTTTCGTAATAGGAAACTTTTTCCTGAAATTAAGTTCCACTTGTTTGTACTTTATTTTTTCTTGTGAAATGTTTACATTGCTGTATTTCATGGGAATTGTAATTGTCCCTAGCAAACCTCCGTTGTCTGGGGCTAGAAAATGTTTCCAAAGAATGACTTTTACCCGATAGGATTTATTTTGGAGTTCTGTAGATGAATTATTTTTTCATAACAAAATTATAGTCACTTCAATATTCAATCGCATTCTTTTAATACATTTTTTCTTGATTTACGTTAACACATGGTTAGGAATTTCTCCCAGTGTAGCCTGGTTGACTGATATGCACGTGAACATTTTTCGCAAGCTGCATTTTTTAGGTTACAAATGAGGTTAAGATCGATCCCAAGCGTAGATTTTACATTTTTTTTTCTAAATTTGAATTTGGGTTAGGGTCGATCTAATTGGCCTTTTTTTTCAAGCTTATAAGATTATTTGGACGAGGTAATTCCTCGTTAAATTAAACGAGAGTTCACTGTTTCAGCTGCTGCACTGAATAAAAATTGGGGTGCTCCCTAAGGCACTGCGGTTCGCTGGCAAGGCGGGTGCTCCTCAGAACGGCAGATCGCCGTCGATGGGGTGCTCCTGCGGGCGGATCCGAATCGCTGGGCAGCGTGGGTGCTCCTCCGGCGGATCCGAATCGCTGAGCAACGTGGGTGCTCCACAGGGCAGATCCAACTGCTGGTTGATGTGGGTGCTCCTTGGAACGTCGGCGAAAGTTAACGGGGCCCCTTGCACATGCGCATGTGCTGGTATGCCGTGGCGGCGGTGGCGGCACTTGACAATATTTAGCGGGAAAACCCACACAACTCACTTCTTTGCTTGAATTATTCGCGGGAAAATCACTTTGCAAGAACTTCGAAATACCGCGTGTATATATTTTTTTTTTTTTACCACTTTGCCGAATGAGAACGAATGTAATTACACACGTCTGACTGCCACGCCGGTCTAATTAAGAAGGAAGTTCAAAAATCAAGCGGCGTCGGTTGCGGCTTTTTCTAGAAATTTCTGACAGCTGAAAAATCCGCCATTTCGGCTTAGGACAAGCTTCTCAGCAACAGCTGATCGTGGAACTATCTGGCATCACCCGCAAAAATACTAATTAGTATTTTTTTGCTAAACACTAATTTCCGACACTAAATTTGGCTAGGCATCTGGCTAGTCTCTAAAGGTCGCTAAATACTAAAATAATCGCCAGTTTTCAAGCCAAAACAAACAAACGTTCTTTAGGCGCCGCTACAATAGTGATAGTTTTTTATAAAATTTTTTTAATTTTGTTATGGTATTCGGTTTTGGATATTCCGTAGCCACTTTAGGCAGGAGTTCTATGTTTTGAATGCTGAGAGTAGCGTAGTGTTCTCATACAGGTTATATAGGCATAATGCATCAAATTATTTTTTGAAATAGCCAGCAAATTGATATGGAATTGTCTCCCCTTAAAATCGGTTCTTACTACGGTTCCAACAATTTGTGTTCCTTTAGAATCAAGTTCGTAAACGTTAACACTTAGGTCGGGATTCAATTTTTCAATTTTTTTTATCCTTTTTTCGTAATAGGAAACTCTGTTCCTGAAATTTTCTTGTGAAATGTTTACATTGCTGTATTTCATGGGAAATTGTAATTGTCCCTAGCAAACCTCCGTTTTCTGGGGTTAGAAAATGTTTCCAAAGAATGACTTTTACCCGATAGGATTTAATATGGAGTTCTGTAGATGAATTATTTCAACATATGTTGGGAAACGTAAATTTTAGCCTTTTAAAAGAAATCGAAAATTCAGCACTTGACAATATTTAGCGGGAAAACCCACACAACTCACTTCTTTGCTTGAATTATTCGCGGGAAAATCACTTTGCAAGAACTTCGAAATACCGCGTGTATATATTTTTTTTTTTACCACTTTGCCGAATGAGAACGAATGTAATTACACACGTCTGACTGCCACGCCGGTCTAATTAAGAAGGAAGTTCAAAAATCAAGCGGCGTCGGTTGCGGCTTTTTCTAGAAATTTCTGACAGCTGAAAAATCCGCCATTTCGGCTTAGGACAAGCTTCTCAGCAACAGCTGATCGTGGAACTATCTGGCATCACCCGCAAAAATACTAATTAGTATTTTTTTTGCTAAACACTAATTTCCGACACTAAATTTGGCTAGGCATCTGGCTAGTCTCTAAAGGTCGCTAAATACTAAAATAATCGCCAGTTTTCAAGCCAAAACAAACAAACGTTCTTTAGGCGCCGCTACAATAGTGATAGTTTTTTATAAAATTTTTTTAATTTTGTTATGGTATTCGGTTTTGGATATTCCGTAGCCACTTTAGGCAGGAGTTCTATGTTTTGAATGCTGAGAGTAGCGTAGTGTTCTCATACAGGTTATATAGGCATAATGCATCAAATTATTTTTTGAAATAGCCAGCAAATTGATATGGAATTGTCTCCCCTTAAAATCGGTTCCTACTACGGTTCCAACAATTTGTGTTCCTTTAGAATCAAGTTCGTAAACGTTAACACTTAGGTCGGGATTCAATTTTTCAATTTTTTTTATCCTTTTTTCGTAATAGGAAACTCTGTTCCTGAAATTTTCTTGTGAAATGTTTACATTGCTGTATTTCATGGGAAATTGTAATTGTCCCTAGCAAACCTCCGTTTTCTGGGGTTAGAAAATGTTTCCAAAGAATGACTTTTACCCGATAGGATTTAATATGGAGTTCTGTAGATGAATTATTTCAACATATGTTGCTGTTCTAGCAATTGCTTTTCCGATTTAGCACGGGCTTGCATTAGCGCATTGAAATTTTTTTTGGTCCGAGACACCTTTTATAATGCTCACTAAATGTTTCACAATCTACATCAATTGAACATAAATCACTACTAATCTTATTTTTTGTTGCAATAGCATTACGAGGATTTGAGCACTCCTCTTAATGAACTTTAAACTCCGACAGATTAATTTTGTTTTTACAAATATCGCACTGTACTTTTTACTTTGTTTTTAAACACACAAAAACTAAAAACGAAAATAGAGCTTTTAAGCAGAAGGCAGAAAACCGGCGATGTCTATTCGTCCGTTAGATCCAAAGAACTAACTTTTACCTTATATAACTTTTACTAACTTTAACCTAATAATAATTCATATAATTGAACGAAGACTCTTTTTAACCAATGTCGTTGTATATAGGATTGTGTGTGCTTGTCTGTGTTAGGGTGGAAAATATCTAGAAATACACGGTTCTCAGATAATTGTGATGGCAATTGAATAGTTGTGTGTATGTAGATGCGTTCTGTTCACTTGGGTGGCTTCAACCCAAATATCCTATAGATTATATGGTTGTGGAGATTATTATTACTATTACTATTAATTAAATGGTTATAAAATCAGTAGTTCTACAAATTAATAAAACTAATTAATTTATGGGGTTGAAAAGGGATTCAGTCATGCCATGGGTTTCACCGAAATGTTCAGTGAATATGGTTCTGTATCTCAAGATTTCGTTTACCAAAAAAACTAATATTCTTTTTTCCTATACCTAAAAAATAGTCTCTGTATACGCACAGATGGGATAACGGAATTTCTAATTTTAACTAGAAACTATCCTGACAAATGAGAGGAAGAGAAGAGGAGAAAGTCTCTCTTAGAAACATTTGACTAGTTCAACTAGATACAAAATTATTTTTATAACATGTATATTAATAATTTCAAGTCTGTAAGCCTTAAATTGAAAGACAGTTATTATATATTGTTATATTTATTAATTATATATTATAATTATATTTTATTAATTATAATATTCTAAAACTGTTTAAATAAAAATTTAAAATATATATTACTATAAGCTACTAAAAAATATTTAACTGACAATTTTAAATTTTCATAATTTTCTACATAGTCAAAATTATTAAGAAAAAATGTAGTTTGTTATTTAACATATTTTAAAATTAGCTCCCGGGCTCAACAAGTTCAAATTTTACGGCCGAGGTATTCAAATAGTAAATGTTTAGCCAACTTATCCTGTAACATATGACTTTGAGGATAATAAGAGCGAATCTATTAATGGGTCATTTTATGATCCAAAACTTCAACGAGTAAAAGACCCTAATGCATTATTAGCAGAGAACATTTTAAAGAAACGATTGAATCAACTCAAAGTTAAGTGGATTGGTTTTGATGAAAGCCACTTTTCATGGATAAGACGGAATAAAAACACACACACAAAATGATTTCTTTTAAATAATAATTTATTTATATTAAATACAATTTGCTTAATCTTAATTCTCACCTAAAATATTTTTAATTTTAAAATGACCGTAAGCTACCGTATGTATGTTATCAGTTAATATAAACCTTTTATCGTCCTTATAATTAAGACTTATTTTGTTAACAATCTCAGTATAAAGGTTATGAGATCGACTTCTAATGATTCGTTGTTCACCATAAAAAATTTTCATTTGCTTAATACATTCTATACAATTAGTATGTAATAAATTATTAACAACTGATTTTTGAACTACCTTTATCTTTTTAATTCAATCATAAGGACTTTGATCTGAATTTTGTTTAGGCTCTTCTACAACTTAGAGCGAGTACTCTTTGGCCTTTAACCCTGCGAAAGACTTCATTACTTGACCTTCATTTTCATCCTTCATTAAACACAATTCTTTATTATTAGTTTGAGGTAATTCAGATTTCAGATTTTTTTTGATTAATTTATAAAAATCTACAGTGAAAAACGCTTCAGTTAACTTATAAACTTATTTAATGCAATCATCTCCTCTAAAAAGAAAGTTTATTAATTAATATTAATTCACTTTAGATTGTAATATTGTTTTTACCTTGATGGGTCCATTGTCAATTAAGATTTTGGTTATATTTATTTATGTACTACATAAAATGATACAGCTCAATCAATGTTCTTGAGATGTCGTCGTCGAACTCTTTTTAATACAGCTTTAATGTCTGCCTATATAACTACCGGTGATGACAGTTTTTTATAAAAGTGTTTAAATTTTGTTGTGGTATTCGGTTTTGGATATTCCGCAGCCACTTACCGCACTCCTTTGTAACATGCGTTGAATTTGTTGACGTTATAAACTGTACAAAGTTTTCACAAAAATAGGCAGGAGTTCTAGGTTTTGAATGCTGTGAGTAGCATAGTGTTCTCATACAGGTTATATAGGCATAATGCATAAAATTGTTTTTTGAAAAAGCCAGCTAATTGATATGGAATTGTCTCCCCTTAAAATCGGTTCTTACTACGGTTCCAACAATTTGTGTTCCTTTAGTATCGAGTTCGTGATGACTTTTATAAGGTAAAGAAGCTAGGAAACTCCACTTAAAACAAAAGTTATTTAAAGTTATTTATTTATTTTATCAACATCATATACAGATATGTAGGCCGTTCCAAAATGTTTAAAGGTTTCAATACACTCTCCCTCCTCTCCCTCCTCTGTGCATTTAATTCATTTTATTGATATGTTTTCCTCTATCCATCTAGTAAGAATTTGTTTGATGTTATATTGACTTTGATTATAGAATTCCTTTATATCAATAAAATGGTTGTGTTGGTGAATTGAACCCGATAGGATTTAATTGAGAGTTCTGTATCCGACGCCAGATGAATTATTTTAAAACCTGTTGCTGTTCTAGCAATTGCATTCTTATGTTTTGAGTACTCCTCGTAATGAACTTTGAACTCCAACAGATTAATTTTGTTATTACAAATATGGCATTGAACTGAAGCCATTGCTAAAGATTTTTTGTTTGTACTTTGTTATTAAACACACAAAAACTAAAAACGAAAAAAAAAGCTTTTAAGCAGAATGCAGAAAACCGGCGATGTCTATTCGTCCCTTAGATCCAAAGAACTAACTTTTTCCTAATTCATATAATTGAACGAAGACTCTTTTTAACATATATTGTTGTATACATTCAATAAACATATATGATTGTGTGTCCTTGTGTGTGTGAGGGTGGAACATATCTAGAATTAGACGGTTCTCAAACAATTGTGATGGCGACTGAATAGTTGTGTGTATTTAGATCCGTTCTGTTCACTTGGGTGGCTTCAACCCAAATATCCTATAGATTACATGGCTGTGGAGATCTTGTAGATATTTCATATTATTAAATAAATGGTTATGAATATGGTTCTGTAACCCAAGATTTCGGTCACCAAAAAAACACATGTTCTTTTTCCTATACCTAAAAAATAGCTCTGTATACGCAGAGATGGGATAACGGAATTTCTAATTTTAACCAGAAACTATCCTGACGAATGACAGGAAGAGAAAGGGAGAAAGTCTCTCTTAGAAACATTTGACTAGTTTAACTAGGTACCAAATTATGTAATATATTACTCATAGACTTCTAAAAAAAATTTAACTGACATAGTCAAAATTATTAAGAAAAAATGTAGTTTGTTATTTAACATATTTTAAAATTAGCTCCCGCGCTCAACAAGTTTAAATTTTACGGCCGAGGTATTCAAAGTAATAAAGGTTTAGGCACATACATTTTAAATACAATTTGATTAATCTTAATTCTCACCTAAAATATTTCTAATTTTAAAATGACCGTAAGCTAGCGTATGTACATTATCAGATAATATAAACCTTTTATCGTCCTTATAATTAAGACTTATTTTGTTAGCAATATCAGTATAAAGGTCATGAGATCGACTTCTAATGATTCGTTGTTCACCATAAAAAGTTTTCTTTTGCTTAATACATTCTATATAATAAGTATGTGATAATTAATTTTCAACTGATTTTTGCACTCCCTTTATCATGTTGTGTGAGGTTGGAAGCTTGAGAGAGAGATGCGCACTGCGAGAGACAGAGATAAAAGTATGTAATGTATGCAGCATTTTCTGGAGAGCATTTTTAAGGATGCTAAGAAGCTGAGGTAGTCTGAAATTGGCAGTGGAGTGATCAAGTGTATTCGCCGTATACAATCTGCACAATTAATTATGGAAAATCGTAACAATAACCCGACACATTCATTAACCATTTAGAAATTTCTAAAACACTTGAACCAATATATATGGGTTTGTGGTTTGGTTTGTGTTTTGTGGCTTCTATTGCAGCTAAATTGAGCCCAAAAATTAATAGACTGTGAAAATTGTGACTACCTATTCGAAGTCTAAATCCAGGAGAGTTCTGTTTTGAATGGTAATAGGAAACTAGAGCTATATCGCGTCTCTTTTCCACGTTCACCATAGTTTTTATTCATTAATTTATAGAAATTTTTTTCAAATTAATTTTAAGCTAATTTTCTATATAAGGTTTTAACCAACAAGATTGTCTAAATTTTAGTATTCTGTGAATTTTTTTATTTTAAGCCCATTTTGAATACAAATGAATAATGTAATTATCTTTATTACATAAGTCTGCATTAATTTTTATACCTTTGCAGAGGGTATTATAATTTCAGTCAGAAGTTTGCAACGCAATGAAGGAGACATCTCCGACCCTATAAAGTATTCATATTCTTTATCAGCATCACTAGGAGAGTCGATCTAGCCATGTCCTTCTGTCCGTCCGTCTGTCCGTCTGTCCGTCCGTTTCTACGCAAACTTGACCCTCAGTTTTTAAGCTATCTGCATGAAGTTTTCCCAAAAGTTGTCTTTCTATAGCAGGTAGTTGACTCATAGCCCATCCATATAAAATATTAACATCAGTGTAAGCTAAAAAGTTAAAAGGTTTGTTACTATCAAAATCTTTCATGTATTTATTATTAGCACACGAAATTCTTTGGGTACATTGAGTCAATCCCCCTCGTATTTATTTTTGAATAAAATCTAAATTAATCTAAATAAAATTTATATAATCCCTAATACTCTTACAATTAAATGTTGTCCAAACCTTTTCAGCAAATTGGTAAGACTCAAAATAACAAGGTTGGTAAGTTAGTGATTTATAAAAATATTCAATGAAATTTAGTTTTTAAAAGTTTAAAATTAGATTCATCCATATAGCTAGCTAGTTTTTCTAGACTAGAATTTAAAAACCTATTAGAATCCATAATTTGAATTTTGTAATAGTCTTTTTCATTAAATCTAATGGTTTGTGTTAGAGCAATATGAAATAATATATTACAAGGAATCGGCTTTAAATTATTTATTAATTCCTTAATAAATAAATGGATGTCATACCTAGAAAGGTTATGAAAAACTACAGTGAAAAACTTTCAGTTAACTTATATACTTTTTTAATGCAATCATCTCCTCTAAAAAGAAAATTTATTTATTTATATTAATTCACTTTAGATTGTAATATTGTTTTTACCTTGATGGGTCCATTGTCTATTAAGATTTGGGTTATATTTATTTATGTACTACATAAAATGATATAGCTCAATCAATGTTCTTGAGATATCGTCGTCGATAAAATTGATGGATTATTTTGTGTTGTGTGAACTTTTTTTAATACTTCTTCAATGTCTACATATATAACTACCGGTTATGATAGTTTTTTATAAAAATGTTTAAATTTTGTTATGGTATTCGGTTTTGGATATTCCGCAGCCACTTTCCGCACTCCTTGGTAACATGCGTTGAATTTGTTGACGTTATAAACTGTACAAAGTTTTCACAAAAATAGGCAGGAGTTCTAGGTTTTAAATGCTGTGAGTATCATAGTGTTCTCATACAGGTTATATAGGCATAATGCATAAAATTGTTTTTTGAAAAAGCCAGCAAATTGACATGGAATTGTCTCCCCTTAAAATCGGTTCTTACTACGGTTCCAACAATTTGTGTTCCTTTAGAAGCGAGCTCGTAGACGATAACCCTAAAGTCGGGATTCAATTTTTCAAATTTTTGTATCCTTTTTTTTCGTAATAGGAAACTCTATACCTGAAAAATTAAGTTCCACTTGTTTGTACTTTATTACCAAATTATGTAATATATTACTCATAGACTTCTAAAAAAAAATTTAACTGACATAGTCAAAATTATTAAAAAAAAAATGTAGTTTGTTATTTAACATATTTTAAAATTAGCTCCCGCGCTCAACAAGTTTAAATTTTACGGCCGAGGTATTCAAAGTAATAAAGGTTTAGGCACATACATTTTAAATACAATTTGATTAATCTTAATTCTCACCTAAAATATTTCTAATTTTAAAATGACCGTAAGCTAGCGTATGTACATTATCAGATAATATAAACCTTTTATCGTCCTTATAATTAAGACTTATTTTGTTAGCAATATCAGTATAAAGGTCATGAGATCGACTTCTAATGATTCGTTGTTCACCATAAAAAGTTTTCTTTTGCTTAATACATTCTATATAATAAGTATGTGATAATTAATTTTCAACTGATTTTTGCACTCCCTTTATCATGTTGTGTGAGGTTGGAAGCTTGAGAGAGAGATGCGCACTGCGAGAGACAGAGATAAAAGTATGTAATGTATGCAGCATTTTCTGGAGAGCATTTTTAAGGATGCTAAGAAGCTGAGGTAGTCTGAAATTGGCAGTGGAGTGATCAAGTGTATTCGCCGTATACAATCTGCACAATTAATTATGGAAAATCGTAACAATAACCCGACACATTCATTAACCATTTAGAAATTTCTAAAACACTTGAACCAATATATATGGGTTTGTGGTTTGGTTTGTGTTTTGTGGCTTCTATTGCAGCTAAATTGAGCCCAAAAATTAATAGACTGTGAAAATTGTGACTACCTATTCGAAGTCTAAATCCAGGAGAGTTCTGTTTTGAATGGTAATAGGAAACTAGAGCTATATCGCGTCTCTTTTCCACGTTCACCATAGTTTTTATTCATTAATTTATAGAAATTTTTTTTCAAATTAATTTTAAGCTAATTTTCTATATAAGGTTTTAACCAACAAGATTGTCTAAATTTTAGTATTCTGTGAATTTTTTTATTTTAAGCCCATTTTGAATACAAATGAATAATGTAATTATCTTTATTACATAAGTCTGCATTAATTTTTATACCTTTGCAGAGGGTATTATAATTTCAGTCAGAAGTTTGCAACGCAATGAAGGAGACATCTCCGACCCTATAAAGTATTCATATTCTTTATCAGCATCACTAGGAGAGTCGATCTAGCCATGTCCTTCTGTCCGTCCGTCTGTCCGTCTGTCCGTCCGTTTCTACGCAAACTTGACCCTCAGTTTTTAAGCTATCTGCATGAAGTTTTCCCAAAAGTTGTCTTTCTATAGCATGTAGTTGACTCATAGCCCATCCATATAAAATATTAACATCAGTGTAAGCTAAAAAGTTAAAAGGTTTGTTACTATCAAAATCTTTCATGTATTTATTATTAGCACACGAAATTCTTTGGGTACATTGAGTCAATCCCCCTCGTATTTATTTTTGAATAAAATCTAAATTAATCTAAATAAAATTTATATAATCCCTAATACTCTTACAATTAAATGTTGTCCAAACCTTTTCAGCAAATTGGTAAGACTCAAAATAACAAGGTTGGTAAGTTAGTGATTTATAAAAATATTCAATGAAATTTAGTTTTTAAAAGTTTAAAATTAGATTCATCCATATAGCTAGCTAGTTTTTCTAGACTAGAATTTAAAAACCTATTAGAATCCATAATTTGAATTTTGTAATAGTCTTTTTCATTAAATCTAATGGTTTGTGTTAGAGCAATATGAAATAATATATTACAAGGAATCGGCTTTAAATTATTTATTAATTCCTTAATAAATAAATGGATGTCATACCTAGAAAGGTTATGAAAAACTACAGTGAAAAACTTTCAGTTAACTTATATACTTTTTTAATGCAATCATCTCCTCTAAAAAGAAAATTTATTTATTTATATTAATTCACTTTAGATTGTAATATTGTTTTTACCTTGATGGGTCCATTGTCTATTAAGATTTGGGTTATATTTATTTATGTACTACATAAAATGATATAGCTCAATCAATGTTCTTGAGATATCGTCGTCGATAAAATTGATGGATTATTTTGTGTTGTGTGAACTTTTTTTAATACTTCTTCAATGTCTACATATAACTACCGGTTATGATAGTTTTTTATAAAAATGTTTAAATTTTGTTATGGTATTCGGTTTTGGATATTCCGCAGCCACTTTCCGCACTCCTTGGTAACATGCGTTGAATTTGTTGACGTTATAAACTGTACAAAGTTTTCACAAAAATAGGCAGGAGTTCTAGGTTTTAAATGCTGTGAGTATCATAGTGTTCTCATACAGGTTATATAGGCATAATGCATAAAATTGTTTTTTGAAAAAGCCAGCAAATTGACATGGAATTGTCTCCCCTTAAAATCGGTTCTTACTACGGTTCCAACAATTTGTGTTCCTTTAGAAGCGAGTTCGTAGACGATAACCCTAAGTCGGGATTCAATTTTTCAAATTTTTGTATCCTTTTTTTCGTAATAGGAAACTCTATACCTGAAAAATTAAGTTCCACTTGTTTGTACTTTATTTTTTATTGTGAAATGTTTACATTGCTGTATTTTATGGGAAATTGTAATTGTTCCCTAGCAAACTTCCGTTGTCTAGGGTAAGAAAATGTTTTTAAGGAATGACCTTTATAAGTTAAAGAAGCTAGTAAATTTAACTTAAAACAAAAGTTATTTAAAGATATTTAAATGCTTTTATTGCAAATCCAGAATCTCTTTCCTGGATCTCACTACTAGCATTTGATAAATAATCGATACCTTCATCAATTCTAGTAGGTAAGTTATCAACATCATATACAGATATGTAGGCCGTTCCAAAATTTTTAAAGGCTTCAATACACTCTCCCTCCTCTGTGTATTTTACATATAATCCATATAAGTAAACTGAATTTTATTGATATGTATTCCCCTGTCCATCTAGTAAGAATTTGTTTGATGTTATATTGACTTTGATTATAGAATTCCTTTATATCAATAAAAGGGTTGTGCTGGTGGATTGAACCCAATAGGATTTTATTGAGAGTTCTGTATCCGACGCCAGATGAATTATTTTAACATCTGTTGCTGTTCTATCAATTGTATTCTTATGCTTTTCCGATTTAGCACGGGCTTGCATTAGCGCAATGAAATTTTTTTTGGTCCGAGACACCGTTTTAATTGCTCACTAAATTTTTCACATCTACATCAACATAAAACGCAACTAATCTAATTTTTTTTTGCAATAGCATTACGAGGTTTTGAGCACTCCTCGTAATGTACTTCGAACTCCGACAGATTAATTTTGTTATTACAAATATCGCACTGAACTGAAGATATTGCTAAAGATTTTTTGTTTGTTTTTTGTTATTAAACACACAAAAACTAAAAACGAAAATAGAGCTTTTAAGCAGAATGCAGAAAACCGGCGATGTCTATTCGTCCCTTAGATCCAAAGAACTAACTTTTACCTAATATAACTTTTACTAACTTTAACCTAATAATAATTCATATAATTGAACGAAGACTCTTTTTAACCAATTTCGTTGTATACATTCAATAAACATATAGGATTGTGTGTGCTTGTCTGTGTTAGGGTGGAAAATATCTAGAAATACACGGTTCTCAGATAATTGTGATGGCAACTGAATAGTTGTGTGTATGTAGATGTGTTCTGTTGACTTGGGTGGCCTCAACCCAAATATCCTCTAGATTATATGGCTGTGGAGAACTTGTAGAGATTTCATACTGTTAATTAAATGGTTATAAAATCAGTAGTTCTACAAATTATTAAAACTAATTAATTTATGGGGTTGAAAAGGGATTCAGTCATGCCATGGGTTTCACCGAAATGTTAAGTGAACATGGTTCGGTATCCAAGATTTCGTTTACCAAAAAACTAATGTTCTTTTTTCCTATACCTAAAAAATAGTCTCTGTATACGCACAGATGGGATAACGGAATTTCTAATTTTAACTAGAAACTATCCTGACAAATGAGAGGAAGAGAAGAGGAGAAAGTCTCTCTTAGAAACATTTGACTAGTTCAACTAGATACAAAATTATTTTTATAACATGTATTTTAATAATTTCAAGTCTGTAAGCCTTAAATTGGAAAGACCGTTATTATATATGTTATATTTATTAATTATATATTATAATTATATTTTATTAATTATAATATTCTAAAACTGTTTAAATAAAAATTTAAAATGTATATTACTATAAACTACTAAAAAATATTTAACTGACAATTTAAAATTTTCATAATTTTCTACATAGTCCAAATTATTAAGAAAAAATGTAGTTTGTTTGCTCAACAAGTTCAAATGTTACGGCCGAGGTATTCAAATAGTAAAAGTTTAGCCAACTTATCCTGTAACATATGACTTTGAGGATAATAAGAGCGAATCTATTAATGGTCATTTTATGATCCAAAACTTCAACGAGTAAAAGACCCTAATGCATTATTAGCAGAGAACATTTTAGAGAAACGATTGAATCAACTCAAAGTTAAGTGGATTGGTTTTGATGAAAGCCACTTTTCATGGATAAGACGGAATAAAAACACACACACAAAATGATTTCTTTTAAATAATAATTTATTTATATTAAATACAATTTGCTTAATCTTAATTCTCACCTTAAATATTTTTAATTTTAAAATGACCGTAAGCTACCGTATTTATGTTATCAGTTAATATAAACCTTTTATCGTCCTTATAATTAAGACTTATTTTGTTAACAATCTCAGTATAAAGGTTATGAGATCGACTTCTAATGATTCGTTGTTCACCATATAAAATTTTCATTTGCTTAATACATTCTATACAATTAGTATGTGATAAATTATTAACAACTGATTTTTGAACTACCTTTATCTTTTTAATTCAATCATAAGGACTTTGATCTGAATTTTGTTTAGGCTCTTCTACAACTTAGAGGGAGTAGGCAGTGGGCTTTAACCCTGCGAAAGACTTCATTACTTGACCTTCATTTTCATCCTTCGTTAAACTTAATTCTTTATTATTAGTTTGAAGTAATTCAGATTTCAGATTTTCTTTGATTATTTATAAAAATCTACAGTGAAAAACGATTCAGTTAAATTATAAACTTATTTAATGCAATCATCTTCTCAAAAAAGAAAGTTTATTAATTAATATTAATTCACTTTAGATTGTAATATTGCTTTTACCTTGATGGGTCCATTGTCAATTAAGATTTTGGTTATATTTATTTATGTACTACATAAAATGATACAGCGCAATCAATGTTCTTGAGATGTCGTCGTCGATGAAATTGATTGACCATTTTGTGTTGTTTGAACTTTTTTAATACAGCTTCAATGTCTGCATATATAACTACCGGTAGTGATAGTTTTTTATAAAATTTTTTTAATTTTGTTATGGTATTCGGTTTTGGATATTCCGTAGCCACTTTAGGCAGGAGTTCTATGTTTTGAATGCTGAGAGTAGCGTAGTGTTCTCATACAGGTTATATAGGCATAATGCATCAAATTATTTTTGAAATAGCCAGCAAATTGATATGGAATTGTCTCCCCTTAAAATCGGTTCTTACTACGGTTCCAACAATTTGTGTTCCTTTAGAATCAAATTCGTAAACGTTAACACTTAGGTCGGGATTCAATTTTTCAATTTTTTTTTATCTTTTTTTCGTAATAGGAAACTTTTTTCCTGAAATTAAGTTCCACTGTTTGTACTTTATTTTTTCTTGCACTGTACTTTGTACTTTGTTATTAAACACACAAAAACTAAAAATGAAAATAGAGTTTTTAAGCAGAATGCAGAAAATCGGCGATGTCTATTCGTCCCTTAGATCCAAAGAATTAACTTTTACCTAATTCATATATTTTAACGACGACTCTTTTTAACATATATTGTTGTATACATTCAATAAACATATAGGATTGTGTGTGCGTGTGTGTGTGCGAGGAAAATATCTAGAAATACATGGTTCTCAAACTATTGTGATGGCGTCTGAATAGTTGTGTGTATGTAAATGCGTTCTGTTTACTTGGGTGGCTTCAACCCAAATATCCTATATTTTATATGGCTGTGGAGATCTTGCAGAGATTTATAAAATCAGTAGTTCTACAAATTAATAAAACTACAGCTTTAAGTAGCTACAACTAATGCATTCGGCCTCTAATTTTATGGGGTTGGTTCTGTATCCCAAGATTTCGGTCACCAAAAAAAAGCATGTTCTTTTTCCTATACCTAAAAAATAGTCTCTGTATACGCACAGATGGGATAACGGAATTTCTAATTTTAATTAAAAACTATCCTGACGAATGACAGGAAGAGAAAGGGAGAAAGTCTCTCTTAAAAACATTTGACTAGTTCAACTAGATACCAAATTATTTTTATAACATGTATATGTCTGCGCACACTAAGAGTGTGTGGATGTTGGTTGAGTGTATGGGTATACAGTCTCTAGAAAATTCCAGAAGACAAATTTCATCAGTAAAGTAATATTGCATCAGCCTCTAACGGTGCTTTGTTTGGTTGTATGCGTGTTGTCGCTTAAGAAGTACCGTTTTAGCGGGGCGACAGCGTTGTGTCGGTTCGGTGGTAAGCACAGAAAGAAGAAGGGATGACGCCAGTAGTTGCGTTCAGGATTTCGTGCGTGTGAAACCGAAACTCGCTGCGCTATTACAATGTCAATGCTGCAACATCAGAAGTGGGATCTGGCTCGCTGCCTAATGAATCAGATGGACCATGGATCTTGAAGGCGCTGACGCATCGGCGTGGTGTTCTACAGTTAATATAATTTTGACAGAAAATACCGTAAAAGGCAGCGCGTTGGTGATGGCCTTGAGTGCATCGTTGGAAGGTAGTGCGTCGCAGTGGCTTGCACAAACATGTTATCCTGACATAACATGGGACGAATTAAAGAACTCTTCATGCAGCGTTTTGGCAGTGTAGAAACGCCAGCGGCTATGTTTCTGTCAATGTTAGCTAATTCTCCGACCGATGGCGAATGTCTCTCCACTTCTCACAAAATGGCGTGACATGAATGTGGAGGAAATTGCAGTTTCGGTGACGCCTGCCAAGATGGCTCATGTTGATAACAGATTGCAGCGCCTAACCTTTACTTCAAATATGCGCACCAGAAGTGAGTTGCAACCGAGCTTAAAGCATTCACGTTCAACAAAAGAAAGAAACTTTGCAAGAGGAAATACCTTTAACTGACGTAAAGCGTCCGAAACTTTCAACAATCAAGTGCCATTTTTGTGGAAAAGTAGGCCACAAAAAGATGGAATGTCGAGCTAAACAGCAGCAAAATCATCCTTCGTCTCACGGAACATTCTGGAACAATAGCGACAGGAGCGCACTTGCTCACCATAAAAAAGTGAACGTAACCTGCTTGAAGTTCAACACATTGCAATAAGTTCAAGATGGATAAACACAAGGATACACACCAGAAGATAAGTGTCAAATTAGTTGGTAAAGAATTAACAGTGTAGTGATGTTGAAGGGTATTGGTAGTGGTGGTATATGTAGCACATTACAAATACTTAGCAACGTAAAAAGTTTTGTTTCATGTTTTGGACAATGAGTATTGAACAATGATATTATTATTGGTCGAGAAGTACTGTATCCTGGATTTAACGTTATAATATCACCAGAAAAATTTGAAATTGTTAGATCAAAACAAAAAATTATTGTTCAGATGATGAGAAATTTTGTGAATTAAATACCGATCTTGTGGGAGAAGATAGAGATAAATTACAAGATATATTGGAAAAATATTCAAAAGTTTTATTAATGGAGTTCCGTCGTCTAGAGTTAGTTCGGGTGAATTAAAAATTAAATTAGTAGACCCAAGAAAATTGTTCAAAGAAAACCATATGGCTTAGCCCAAATGAAAGAGAATTGGTACGAGACAAGATTAAGGAATTATTACAACGTAAAATCATAAAACCAAGTTGCTCACCCTTCGCCAGTCCATAATGTTGGTTAACAAAAAAGACGGCACTCATCATTTGTGTGTTGATTACCGTGAATTAAATTCTAATACAGTCGCAGATAGATTTCCCTTTCCACTTATATCAGATCAGATAGCCAGACTTTATGGAGTAAATATTTACATGTTTAGACATGGCAAGTGGGTATTATCAAATTCCCATGCACAAAGAATCGGTAGAGTGTACAGCATTTGTCACACCAGACGGGCAATATGAATTTTTGGCAATGCCTTTTGGGCTCAGAAACGCACCATCAGTATTTTAACGCACAGTCATGCAAGCTCTTGGAGACCTTGCAAATACGTTTGTTGTCGTTTATATGGATGACATAATGGTGGCTGCTGCAACAAAAGTGAGGCTTTGGAAAGGTTGCAAATACTCTTAATTGTCTCACGGAGGCTGGATTCTTATTCATTGTAAAAAAATGTTCCTTTCTCAAGTCAACAGTTCAATATCTGGGGTATGAAGTGAGTGCAGGTGAAATCCGCCCGAATTCGCTTAAAGTTTCAGCGTTAACTTCTTGCCGCCTCCTAAGACAGTCTCTGCTTTAAGCCAATTTATTGGATTAGCGTCTTACTTCAGGCAATTTATGCAAGGATTTTCCTGTTTTATGAAACCGTTAAATTTTTTGACTTCGGAGAAGAATGATTTTGTTTGGAGATCGGAACATGAAGAAATTAGAAAAAAAGTTATTTCTATCCTTACACAAAAGCCAGTTTTAGTAATTTTTGATCCGAACCATCCGATTGATGATGCAATTTCTCGGGGATACGGTGCCATCTTGTTACACAAAATCAACACAAGTCTCATGTCATTGAATATTTTAATAAGGCTGCTTCTCCGGCTGAATCACGGTATCATTCTTATAAACTAGAAACTCTTGCTGTTGTTTTGTCTATTAAACATTTTCGCCATTATCTATTGGGTAGAAATTTGGTTGTCTTCACTGATTGTAACTCACTTAAAGCATCAAGAACTAAAAAGGATCTATGTCCCAAAGTGCAAAGTTGGTGGGCGTATTTACAGTCCTTTACATTTGACATACAATATAAAGAAAGCAAACGAATGTCTCATGTTGACTTCTTTAAGAAACCCGCCTTCAGCAGAATTGACTTGCAAAAACTCTAGAAAAACGAGTAAAATTGGCGGAAATATCTGACAATTGGCGTTTGGCCGAACAGCGTCAAGATTCTTAAATAGTTAATATTGTAAATAAATTGAAAGAAAATTCTCTTACTGAGGACATTGATAAAACTTACGAATTGAGAGCAGGAATTCTGTATTGAAAAATTCAGCGAAATGGTAGAACTCGAACCTTATCAATTGTTCCTCGACCATTTATAATGTCCGTAATAAATCAAATTCATGCGTCAACATGCGTTTGGGATGGGAGAAGACTTTAGATAAGGCCTATGACTATTACTGGTTGGATTATATGTCCAAGTATATTCGGAAGTTTGTTGATAACTGCATTGCATGTAAAATGTCAAAGTCTTCTTCGGGTAAAGTTCAAGTAAGTCTTCATCCAATACCAAAAGTAAATACACCTTGGCACACCATTCACAGTCTGATCAGAAGGAATATATCATTGTTCAGGTGGACGCTTTCACTAAATTTGTTTATTTAACCCACACGTTTAAAATTGATGCTGAAAATTGCATAAATGCTGTCACGTCGGTTATTTTCTCTGTTTGGAGTACCAAATCGCATACATAGCGGATCAGGGCAGATGTTTCGCCAGCCTAGATTAAGGTGAGTTTGTTCACAACAAAAAAATAATTTGCATTTGATTGCGACAGGTGCAAGTAGGGCAATGGTCGAGTTGAACGCATTATGAGCACCTTAAAGAATTTATTAACGGCCGTTGAAACTAGCAATCGATCTTGGCAAGATGCATTAGGAGAAGTTCAATTAGCCTTAAACTGTACGGTTAGTCGAGTGACAAAAGCAAGCCCCTTGGAATTGTTTATCGGCAAAGTTGCTCGCCCGTTGGAGTTGCTTCCACCCTGCGATATGGTAGAAGAGGTCGACTTGGCAGAAGTAAGAACACGCGCAGGTCAAAATATTTCAGCTGCAGCAACATCTAACAAGGAGCAATTTGATAAAAACAAGACTAAAATTGTGGATGCAAGGTTGGAGATTTCGTATTGTTAAAAAATGAAGAGAGGCATCAAACAAAGTTAAGTCCAAGTTTAGGGGGCCGTTTCAAATGACTGAACCGTTAGAGGGGGATAGATATGCTCAGGTCTTTGACAAATAATAGAAAATATAAATATGCTCATGATGACATAAGAAAAATGCAAATGCTCAAATACCAGTTG
>NW_026453442.1:0-30018 GCF_025200985.1 Drosophila gunungcola
ACGTAAAGATCGTTAATTCCCTGAGTAAGATCAATAAGTAAATATCCGTGAGGTTGCTCTGTTACTTCTTTATATATTCTAAATAACTCTGTTGGGTTTTCTGGATAAATTTGTCTTGCCAAACATGAAATTGAAGCTTATCTCATGGATTTTTAAAAGCTATTATATATTTGGTATTTAGTGAAATATCACGAGTATGCGATGATTTATGAAATATATTTTGAGTAACCACAACAACTGATAAATTCCGGTGATCCTTTCGTAAAACGTTCACAAACATTTTTGTTAAAGGCACCCATCATAAAATCGTCTAGAATCAACAGAATAGGCTCATTAATATTACTAAAATTTGGTTTAGCACTTTCCTCCCCATAACACCAAATAATTCGATCAATTGAAATATTAAAAGATCATTCTTCTTGGAAATCAGGTTTTCTAAAAATGTTGTTTTTCCTGATCCAGAGGGCCCGCAAATTAACATTGTGAATGGATGTATAAATTGTGTAAACATTTTTTTAGTTTTAGGTATATATATATATATTTTTTAAAATTATTTTATTCAAGATTAATATAAAAGTGTTTTACTTAATTTTTGTTTATAATAGGATATTAAATTATTTATTTTTATTACACTAAGCTTTTTTATGTTTTTCTTGATCGCGTTTCTTGGCGCAGTTCTTCTCGAAATGAGTATCAGATGCGCAATAATTAAAATATATAAGCTGCATGTATCCCTTTTTGCGGGGATCATTTCCAAAAATTTTTTTATGGGAATCCATAGTTAACGATCAGGTTGGGGTCCACTAATTATTTACTACTAAATCTTAAACGGATGTGTCACCATTACTATATATTTCATAATTAGAGTTTTCTAAGAATACAAAAAGCTTAAACAAATTATTTAATGAACATCGTAGTGGAATTTTTTTCTTATGTATTGTACAATTAGTGAATAAATTGGGTAGTTCAGTTAAACTTTTTCCAATATCTATATCGATTATGTTAGTTGATAAATATTTGGTTAAAAAGCTTTCTTTGTTTCACCCCGAACAATAACTGTTTGATACTTGTTAAGTGGTGAAAGTATATCTTCCATCACCAGCTGACCAATCCAATTCATTTATATTTCGCTGATTTATGTGTTGTTGCTTAAGAGTCTCATTATCCAATTCTTTGATATTAAACGGCGGCTTAAAATGAAAGAAATTAGGTGTCACAGTTCCAGCCGGCATGAATGCTAGTTCCTTAACAAAAACTTGTTTATTGTTTCCGAGTAAATATTGAAAATCTACTATAATGCTTGAATTTCGACTTGGAGTGTTCATGATTGAATGAGTTTTTTTAATCAACTGGGAGTGAGTTTGCAAGGGCTTCCGCCTTTATATACCCGCAAGACAAGAACCAATTTTTAGTTTAAATAAAGTACTCTAACCCATTGGACATGTGTCTAACTAAACGAAATAAAACTTCCCGAAAGACTCAGGACCATGGCGTAATTTTCGGATTCGAATATTATGTCGTTCATAACTTAAAGTTGAAATGTGGCTTGTCAACTTCCAGAAAATTTTCTCCCATGGTTTGGATGCAGCAAAGTAAAAATAATTTCGTGGGATTTGATAAAGACGAATGGATGCAACTGCTAACATATAAGGAATATATTCAATTGAAGCTTGACCAGTATGACTTTTGATGTCGGATTCAATTATTGATCACCCACGCATGTCTTCAATAAAGTGTACTTTTAGATTTAGGAAATCAGATAAGCAGTACGTTTTTGTAATTAATCAGTATGGTAACATAATTGAGTTCGATTCGGAGTCATGGAGATCTTTGTTACGATTGGGTATATTTTTTACAACATTTTTATGTTGGAATTCCATATTACGACAGCAAGTTATATATCTTTATCATAATCATATTATTCCTAAGTGTGCATCCTTGGAAAGATTAGATATTCAACTATTTGATTTAGATGGTTCCTACGATCCCAATGTACAAATAGATTTAATTCGGTTATGTTTTGAGATTTCAAAAAAAATGCGTGCTGAAATAAAAAGAGATGTACAGGTGTATAAGCATTCACTATTAACTAAGCAATCATTGTGTTCTAATAAAAAATAATACAAGCAAACCACCGCCTTAAGATGAGTAAACTACAAGTCGTTAATGAAATTCACAGGCCCGCTCGGAAAAACTTTAGACGCCGAAAATTTGTTCAAAAAGGGATAAATGATAAGTGGCAAATTGATTTAGTTTAGTAAAGAAAATGGAGGTTTTAGATATTTACTGACCGTTATTGATACGTTTTTAAAGTATGCGTTCGCTGAACCAGTTAAGACAAAGTCTGCACCGGATGTAGCAGATGCAATGAAAACTGTTTTTATACCCTTGCAGAGGGTATTATAATTTCAATCAGAAGTTTGCAACGCAGTGATGGAGACGTTTCCGACCCTATAAAGTATATATATTCTTGATCAGCATCACTATTAGAGTCGATCTAGCCATGTCCGTCTGTCCGTCCGTCTGTCCGTCTGTCCGTCCGTTTATATGCAAACTAGTCTCTCAGTTTTAAAGCTATCTGCATGAAACTTTCCCAAAAGTTGTCTTTCTATTGCAGGTAGTATATAAGTCGGAACGGACGACTATAGCATATAGCTCCCATAGGAACAATCGGAAAAATAAATGAAAAAAAATTATAACTTTTCTGTTTTTTAATTTTTTGTTTAGTTTTTCGAGGTATAGTAATGGTTTAATATTTCAGAATTACGGTTTAAATTTCATCAAAATCGGACGACTATAGCATATAGCTCCCATAGGAACAATCGGAAAAATAAATGAAAAAAATTATAATTTTGCTGTTTTTTAATTTTTTGTTTAGTTCTTCGACATATTATTATTATTAATATCGGGGTGTCCAGTGTACCGCGACCTGTAAGATCTATTGTACCCCCATTCAGAGCCTACAGCTCAGATATCAACCCGCTTCCTCGAATAAAGTCGAGGAGTTTTAGTGGGTTGATTCTTCCTAGGAGCTCAGGTGCAAGAGTTCTGGTTCCTAAGATTTTACATCTTATACTTGCTAACGCCGGACAGTCTGCAATGATGTGTCTAGAGGTTTCGTCCTCTATATCGCAGAATCTGCAAGTTCTACTGCTGGTTATTCCCATCTTACCTAGGTGACTTTTCAGTCTACAGTGCCCGGTTAGTAATCCGGTAACTATCCTAAGTGAATTTTTCCCCAGTTGAATAAGTTCCTTAAACCTCTTCTTGTTATAGTTATTTATTTGAGTTTTGGCTTGCCTTAGGCCTGGGGTATTTCTCCAGTGTTCTTGTCTCATGGCGCCTTCCACTTTCCTAAGGTATTCTTTTATAGTGTGCCTCCCTATGCCACAGTAGGGCTCTGGGCCTACCAGGGGCTGTTCGGCTCCTAGTTTTTCCATTTTATCGGCAAGTTCATTTCAGGATATATCCTTATGTCCCGAATCCATCTGAGGGCCAGCCTGTTTCGGCTGCCCAGTATATTTAGCTTACTCTTCACCTCTAGGACTAGCTTCGAGGTGATTTTGTTGCTATGTAAAGCAGTAATTGCTGCTCGGCTGTCCGAAAGGATCGATATGTCCTTTTCCTTGTATCCACGCTGTATGTTGAGCTCCGCACAACGTCCAATGGCACATACCTCAGCCTGGAATATGCTGGTGTATTGGCCAAGGGATTCGTGGTATTTTATGAGAGGCCCTACCACTCCAAGGCCCGTGCCTTGTTGTGTCAGGGATCCATCTGTGTATAATGCAATGGTGTGTTTAGCCATCGGGTGCACTTCGGACAGTGTGGTCCAATCTTTCTTATTGCCTAGGTGTGCTGTGAAGTTCTGCTCGAAGATTAGTTCGGCTGTCATTTCATCCCTAGGGTGGAGTATTAGGGGCACCTCACCTAACAGAATAGTCGCATCCCTGTTATTTAGAATGCAACCACTACCTGTGCCCTCAGTGCTTATTCTCAGGAGTGTAGCTTTGCGTTGGATATCAATCACATAGTGGAGTGGTGTTAGCTCCATCAAAACTTCTAAGGCAGTTGTAGGACAGGTCCTCATTGCCCCTGTCATGCATACGCAGGAGTTACCAATATGTTGATAACAATATTGGTGTAGATATCTCCTAGGGTTAGTTATTCAATAAATACACTTTTATTATTTATTCTTGTTTTCATTTATTTTTGTATCGTCTGTTCAGTAACGATGTTCACACTCGACTGACTCGGCCGAGCAGAATCGCCACTTCGCGATTCTGTCTTCTCTTGTCTGTTTATAACGGTAGTTCCCGATTGTGTCCAGTTGGATCGTGCCTCTTCGAGTTCGTCGCAGACTCTCCATCTCTACGAATAGGGTAGAGAGGGTAACTCCTCCCCCCCCAAGTGCTGAGTGAGGTCCGGAATGGAGACACATCTGACGGCACGAACGAAGGTGTCTTCCTTAAAACGAGACCCTGCTCTAGTCTTAGATTAAGCATGGTTAGTAGTTTATTCGATTAATATAACATGAATAAGTATGTGGTTATTGAAATATTGTTACTTTGCCTTATTAGATATATTGTGACATAAGTACATTTTTTATTGCGTTCATCGCCTATTCTATACATATAGTGTTTGTAACTCTTATATTATTATGCTTATTATTCTGAATTTTGAGCTTATATAATATAACTATTTTTATGTTTTTCTCAAAAATGATCAACTTATAAAAATATTAAGGCTTCATTATTTTGTTCATTAACTTTCATTATTTATATTATATATATTTATATATCTTACTTTTGTAACAAACTTCATTTTTTTTTTTTTTTTTTTTTTTTTTTTTTTTTAAGGATTAGAATTTCAATGGACTGAGTTTCCTGTTTCTTTATTCTTTTTTTAATTTTTGATTTATGAATCTTCTGATTTTTGGATGTGATAAGGGTTGGACCTTTATCTTGTAATACTTGATGCTTAGTGAATCTAGGGGTAAGCTTATTTCGTCTATTTTCTTTTCTAAATATTATCTCATTATTTTCTAGTCGTTCCGGGTCTTGCCTATCGTTATTCAACTTATTGATTCTAATTTTCATTTTTCTTTCAACTTTATCTTTAATCTCGGGATATATTACTCTCTGAAAATCATTAAGTTTCTGTATATAATCATGTTCGTTGCTGAAGGTCGTCTCTTTGTTAAATAAATGTGGTCTACCGTAAAAAATCTCATATGGAGTGTATTTAGTGGTAGAATGGATAGCGTTATTATATGTTGTAAATGTTTCAGTAAGAATATCATCATGATCACATTCCAATTTTTTCTCCTTTTTTTTATTTAATATGATGCGATATATTTCTGTTAAGGAGGAATGTAACCTCTCAACTGGTGAATTGCTAGATGATTGTTGGAAAGACGTGAAATGTACTTGAATATTATATTGTTGGCAGAAGTCTTTAAATATTTTTCCTGCAAATTCAGCGCCTTGATCGCAGACAAGTTTTTTTGGAGTACCGAAGAGTACAAAGAAATTTCTAATGGCTTTAACTATATTCAGACTATCCCTTGCTGGAATAGTATATCCAGCTGCAAATTTTGAAAATTTATCTATAATTGTTAAATTATTTTGTAATTGATGCTGTACAAGTCGATGTGTAATATTTGCATAGGAAAATCTGGAATTTCTGTTTCTTGATAGGATAGTTTTTGTGGTTGTCTATCATATTTTAAAGTTTGACAAATATCACAACTATTAATTAATCGGGACGTTTGATTTTTAAGTTGTGGAGAATATATTTGTCTCTTTAAATGAGCTACCGTTTCGTCTACGCCTCTATGATTGTTGTTTATATGATAATTTTGTATTTCTGTGATTAATTCTGCAATACTTTCAACATCTTTCAGTATTGTAGTAGTTCTTACAATTTTATAAAGATTTGTGGGTAAGAAATATTCTTTTAATACATCTTGAATGATGGTGAAAATGTCATCTGCAGCAAAAATAGCGTATACTTTATTTGGTTTTAATATTGTTTTAAATGTTTCTCTTATTTTTTTATTATCAAATGAACTATCCGTGACTACTCTCCTTATTTTTTTTTTGAAAAGAGTTGAGGTTATTATTTGAGAGTCTGTATGAATTCTAAATATAATCTGCATGTTGTATTCGTTAATTGGTTTATTTACGTTTAAAATTGTGTTTGTCTTTTTATTAAGGGTATTTTTTATAGAACTGTTGGTGTGTACTTCCGCTGAAATGCGACTAAGTGAATCTGCTACTACATTTTCAGAACCTTTTTTATATGAGATTTCATAATCATATTCTAGAAGTTGCAGTTTCCACCGAACCAATTTAGAATTAGGCTCTTTAAAATTCATTAGCCACGTTAGTGGTCTGTGATCGGTGTTAATTTTAAACTTTTGGCCATATAGATAAGGACGGAAATATTTAGTAGCCCATATAATGGCTAACATTTCTTTTTCGATGGTGTTGATTCCAGTTTGACTCCTGGTATTTGGAGTATGGTTTTTTGCTCCTCTCATGGTAGCTCCTATCTGTTAATATAAAATATGTATTTTATTTTTCAGTTTTACGTGTAACAAACCAAATGCGTATATTAATATATTGTTGCATTTGGTACTTAGGTTGCACCTAAATATATACTAATATCATTCGAACATGTATCAACTGCACGTTAAAAGGTTTGAAAACGTATATTTGCCCCTAGTCTGTAAGTCGCACTGAAACACAGAACTAACTGCAACTATCTCAAACATCCTCACGACACGTTTGATTGGCTTGAGCACATATTGTTGCTCTTAGTCTGTGAGTCGCACTGAAACACAGAACTAACTGCAACTATCTCAAACATCCTCACGACACGTTTGATTGGCTTGAGCACATATTGTTGTTCTTAGTCTGTGAGTCGCACTGAAACACGGAACTAACTGCAACTGTCTCAAACATCTTCCACGACACGTTCGATCGGTTTGAGCACATATTGTTGCTCTTAGTCTGTGAGTCGCACTGAAACACAGAACTAATTGCAACTGTCTCAAACATCTTTGACGACACGTTCGATCGGTTTGAGCACATATTGTTGTTTTGCGCGTCTCTATGCATTGATTTTTGTTGTATACATACGTATAAACACAACTGTACTCAGGCAAAAAAAAAAAATAAATGTTTCGACGACTCCCCGTACTGAATCGAACGATCCCGTTATCTGTGTGTGCTTCACGCATTGTTCCAACATATTCGTACAAAAACACAGAATAACGGAATTACAATAAGCAAATCATTTACTCCGCTTCATAGATATATACACACATACATACATGTATGTTCTTCCTTCCATTTATTTTATTAAATTTCACCATTATGCTGTGTGTTTTTACTCGGAATTAATAAATCAAATACATACATGCATACATACATTTTATAATGTTGTGTCCGGCTTAATATGGAATAATAGGTAAGAGTACGGCTGCGCCAGTTACCAATATGTTGATAACAATATTGGTGTAGATATCTCCTAGGGTTAGTTATTCAATAAATACACTTTTATTATTTATTCTTGTTTTCATTTATTTTTGTATCGTCTGTTCAGTAACGATGTTCACACTCGACTGACTCGGCCGAGCAGAATCGCCACTTCGCGATTCTGTCTTCTCTTGTCTGTTTATAACGGTAGTTCCCGATTGTGTCCAGTTGGATCGTGCCTCTTCGAGTTCGTCGCAGACTCTCCATCTCTACGAATAGGGTAGAGAGGGTAACTCAGGCAAGTCTTTGTAGTTTTCCTAGCTGGTTTTGCATGCTGATGAGCTTAGCTCGTTTGCCCCATGCAAGTGCTCCGTAAGTGAGGATTGGTCTCACGATCATTAAGTATAGCCATCGTTTTATCTGAGGCCTGGTTCCCCAGGATTTCCCAGCAATTTTCCGACAGGTATAGAGTGCTCTGTAACACTTTTCCAATGTCTTTTGGACATGGGAAGCGAAAGTCAGTTTACTATCTAAAGTGATTCCTAGATATTTAACCTCTCGGCTAGTTTCTATAGGAGTTCCTAGCAGTGAGATTTGTCTCATTGTCTGTAGTTTGTACTTCCTTGTGAAAGGAACGATGACTGTCTTAGCAGGATTTAAGTTGAGTCCAACCTCCCTGCACCAGTCCAGCGTTGTCCTTAGTCCGAGTTGGACGATGTCGCAGAGTGTCGCTTCAAATTTGCCTCTGTCGATTATCACGATGTCATCGGCGTATCCCTGACATTGAATTCCTTTTCCAGCAAGTTTGATGAGAAGGTCATCTACTAGCAGACTCCATAGCAGAGGGGACAGTACTCCTCCTTGCGGGCAGCCTTTGCTGGTAGCAATTGTCACTCTTTCCGAACCCAGTGTACATGTTGCTTGCCTGGATTCAAGTAGGTTGCCAATCCATTTGCTCGTAGTAGTGTCTATGTTCCTTCTGGACAGGGCAGCTCGAACTGCATCATGTGATGTGTTGTCGAAGGCTCCCTCTATGTCTAGAAAGGCACAGATAGCTATTTCTTTGCTGTCAATTGCCCCTTCTAGGGTGCGACATAGTTGATAAAGTGCAGTGTCTGTTGAACGGCCTGCTCTATATGCATGCTGTGTGTTTTGCAGCGGACAGTCTCTGAGAGCTGTTCTTCTGATGTTGTAGTCTACCAGTTTTTCCAGCGTTTTAGGACAAAACGAAGTTAAGCTGATAGGTCTGAAGGACTTTGGGCTGGTGATGTCTTTCTTCCCGATCTTGGGGATGAAGACCACCCTAGCGCTGCACCATGCACTTGGGATATACCCAAGGGCTAGGCTGCTCACCATTAGTCTTCTTAGGCGGGTTAGGAGTAGTTCCTGTCCCTGCTGTAAGAAAGCTGGAGAGATCATGTCTAATCCCGGTGATTTAAATGGTTGGAAGGTTCCAATAGCCCATTTGAGTTTCTCGGGCGTAACTATAGATTTGGCTGCTGCCCAGTCACTGGCTACTGTCCTAGGGGTTTTATGTTGATCACGCCTTGCGTTTCCCATAGTGGGAGTATTCCCCGGGAAATGCGTGTCAAATAGCAATTCTAATTTCTCCCGATCCGTGGAGGTGAAGGTGTTATTCCCTTTCCTCAGGGCTAAATTACTATCCGCTGCACTTTAAGCCATTGCTTTTTGCAGTCTCGCGCCCTCGTTGTAACGTTACTTATTGCCTCACAGAAGTTTCTATAGTTTTTCCGTTTGGCCTTCCTGATCTCTTTGTTGTAGAGCGTCAGGCTTTGCCTGTATAGTTCCCAGTTTCTATCAGTTTTTGGTTTGTTGAAGAGCTTCCGAGTGGTTACTCTTCGACATATAAAATATTTCCGATTTACGGTTAAAATTTCATCAAAATCGGACGACTATAGCATATAGCTCCCATAGGAACAATCGGAAAAATAAATGAAAAAAAATTATAACTTTTCTGTTTTTTAATTTTTTTTTTAGTTCTTCGACATATAGCAATGTTTAATTATTTCAGAATTATGGTATAAATTTTATCAAAATCGGACGTCTATAGCATATAGCTCCCATAGAAATAATAAAAATATATAAATAACTATCTAATAATTGAGCTGCAAATCATCATAGTTTCAATGTTTTTCAGCACATACTCAAGTAAATCATAATTTAAATGTTTTCAAAAGTATTTAATTAATGCAATAGCTGCAAGGGTATATGAACTTCGGCTTGCCGAAGTTTGCTTTTCTTCTTGTTATAAATAGTAAATGTACACCAAAAAACATTCATTCAGATCAAGGAAAAGAATTTTATAATTCCACTTTTGGGGAACTTATGAAAAAATGTCATATAAATCACTATCATACATATACACATCTCAAGGCTTCTATATGTGAGCGATTTAAAAGAACCCTCAAAAATCGTATGTGGAAAATGTTTAGTATTCAGGGTAAATACAAATGGATTCATAAAATCAAATTTCTTGTAGATCAATACAATAATTCTTACCATCGAACTATAAAAATGAAACCTGTAGATGTATGCCCTAAAAATGAGGAGTTCATTTTAAAATCAGTTTATAATATTCCCAAAATATTCCCAAAACATAAATTTTCAGTAGGGGATTTCGTTAGAATAAGTAAATACAAGGGAGTATTTATGAAGGGATATGAACCCAATTGGTCCACCGAAGTTTTTAAAGTTATAAAAGTTAAGTCAACAGACCCAGTAACTTACGATATAGAAGACTATATGAGTGTTCCTATTGAAGGGTCGTTTTATGAAGTGGAACTTCAAAAAGTAAAAGACAAAAATGCTTACCTGGTGGAGAAAATACTTATAAGAAAAAAGAACAAAGTATTCGTAAAGTGGAGCGGTTTTTATTCCAGCCACAACTCATGGATATCTGTAAATGATCTGCTTAAGTAATAAAACACTGAAAATAAATTTGATTTCACTTTATTTACATTTTTTATTTTATTTTTTTATTATTGTATTGTACAAGTATGGGAAAACATTTTTTTATTATTATTAATTATTAGTTTGATCTCTGCTTAATATATGAGATATTTTAAAATTACCGTGGGCTAGTGTATTTACATTATCAGTTTAAATATATCTCTTATCATCCTTATAATTAAGACTAATTTTATTTACAATTTCAGTATAAAGAATGTGAGACCTACTACGAATAACTCGCTGTGCTCCATAAAATGTTTTTTTTAATGTCTAACACATTCGATATAATCTTCATGATTTAGTTTTTTAATAACTGATTTTTTTACACCTTTAATTTTTTTAATCCATTCTATATCATTTCCTTCTTCCTCAACTAAACAAGAGTATGCCTTAGCCTTAAGCCCAGCAAAAGAAGTCATAATCTTACCGTCCTTTATTTTTCCAGGTTCTTTATTATTAGCCAGAACTATATTAAATTGGTTTTCTAGCTTATAGTTAGAGGTATCAAAGCGGTCGGGATTGTCCCTTATAGTTTGGTAAAAATCTTCTTTAGAAGATAATATAAATGAATCTGTATCCATATATATTATTTTCGTAGAAGGACTTTTAATTAATAGAAAGTTATAACAAATTCATACATTAACCACTTTGATAATTCTAAAACAGTTACTCCTATATATATGGGTTTATCATACATAATTTTTGATGGTGTTGATTCAATTGCTGCTAAATCTGAGTCGAATATTTCAACGCTATGAAAATCATGCCTAGCTATGCGCTGCCTAAAACCTGGTGAATTTTGTCGCGATTGGTAATGCCTTACTAAAGCTACTTTTCGGCGCTTGGCCACGTTTTCCATGGTCTTCCCGTAAATAGCATTGTTCATAAGCTTAAAAAAGTTTTTCTCAAAATCATTTTCAGCAATTTTTCTTTGGTCTGTACTCAAATCAATATAAGGCTTCAGCCAGCCAGATTTAGTAAAAGACAAGACTCTATGTATTTTTTTTACAATTAAACCCTGTTCTAAGCAAAGTTGAAGCTGTTTTAAATGAATTATGTATTCACTTTTATCAGTTAGGTCAGCAATCAACTTTCCTTGCTTACCCTGGCGGAACTTTATTTTCTGGACAGAAAGGCAGGTAGTTATGTAGGTCATGTCGATCGAAAGGGTACTCTAGATCAACTTCTAGCATATATCCTATATTACCATCAACAGATATATTTTTATAGTCAAAAGATTCTACTTCTTCTTTGTCTAAAAACTTAAACCCTGAAAGCGGTAAGGGCTGACTCATAGCCCATCCATATAAATTATTTGCATCGATATAACTTAGAAAATTTATTGGTTTTATGGGATAAAAGCTTTTTAAATATTTATTATTGGCTATGGAAATACGCTGAGTACATTGAGTTAACCCACCTCGTACTGCTCTTTTTAAAAAATTGTACATATCACCATCGCTTATTAGTTCTAATTGTACATTAGTAAATTTAAGCATTGCATCCCATGATATTGATGGTGCGGTAACATAATTTAGGGGGTCCAACTTGTATATCTGATGACAAATTTTTCAAAAATTTTCAAATACATCGGCCAAAATTAAAACATCACTTTCTAAATAAAGTTTTAAATAATCTTTTATGGTCTGACAGTTGGAAGATTCCCAAACTTTTAGTGCAAAATTATAATCGTCTATACTATATTTTTCGTCAGTGAGAGAATTATAAAACCTATCAATACTAGGAAGTTCTGTCTCATTATATCTATCTATATAGTCATACGGGAACACATACTTCCTCCTCATTTGCTTAAATTTTTCTCCCTCAAATTTTGTACTAAGAATTTTAAAATCTTTGTCTTCCATATAGCTCGCTAGTTTTTCCAAGCTTGAGTTTAAAAATCTAACTGAATCTATGTATCTAATTTTATATCTATTTGTGCTGTTAATATTTATTGTCTGCGTTAGTGCTATATATAGTTCTTTATTACAAGGTATTGGACTTAATTCCCCCTCTAGTTTTGTAATGAACAAATGTAGATCGTATTTCGATAAGTTGTGAAAAACTACTGGGAAGAATGGATCACTTAACTTGTACTTGACTTGCAATTCTTATGAATAGGACCTACGTTTTGTCCAGTAAATTGGTTGTAGCATTTATCCAGATCGCCCGCATTTATTTCCATCTCGCAGGCGGTGCAATAACCTTCTTGGGCGCGAACATCTATGGGGCTGACACTCGGTTTCTTCGGGGTTGACCAATATATGTTGTACAGACTCGAAGTTTTTTGTTTCAGAGCTGTACAAAATTTTTGCATGCAATCATCACCTGAAATTTTGATAAATTTTATATAAATAAATCATTTAAAAAAATCTAATAGTTAATTAATTTGTAATATAGTTTTTTCTATTTACCGTCGTATGTCCACAAGTCGTTTTGACTAGGATTATATTTGTGTACAACATAAAATGATACTGCACAGGCAGTATGCTTCTGTTCTTCTGTTCTTTTCCTCCCGATTTGGCTTTGGAAAATTGTGATGAACATAATGTAAACACATTTGTTATATAGGCGTAGTGGATCATATTTTGGTGTATATTATCGATACCCAATATATTTATGTGGTTTGGTCTTCTTTCTTTTGTTTGAACAGTTGGTCCAATAATTTTTTCGCCAGCTTCATCAATTTCATAAATGTTTATGCTGAAGTCCACATTATTTTTCTCAAAATGTCGGACACCAAGTTTGTCGATTGGAAATATAATTCTCGAAAAATTGAACGTTATTCCGTCATATATAATAATTTCATTATTGATGTTAATGTTGTAGTTTTTTGGTTTTGTCATTTTTTCTCTTGAATATTTCCTTTGTTGTGGTGTTGAGAAACTAGCATTCTCATGTGCTTTATTTGCTATGGATGCTAGTATGCACCACTTAAAAAAAATACGTCAGTATTCTGAAGGTTTATAAGCGCATTTCGGGCTCTTATTTTTTTAGAAGCCTATATGTAACCGCTAGCAGAAATATTTTCGAGTTTTATAATGGTGGTTTCAAAATAGTAAAAATTTTGAATAGCCCAGCCAGATCCTTTTCTTGGAATTCACTGCTCAATGTTAGTAAACATTCTGTTGCAGAATTCAGCTCATTTACAATATCTTCATAAATTTATAAAGATTTGTATGCAGTTCTAAAATGCTTTATTGTGCTATCTGTCTCTCCGTCATCTCTTTGTTTTACATATGTACCATATACCCTCAAATTAAATTTTATGGCTCGATAATCTATCATACAATGCTTTATAATTTCATTTATATTTTTTTGACATTGTTGATAAAACTCATTTAAGTCTATCATATCTTTGACTGCACAATCAATTCGATATGATTTGACAGGAAACTTAGTCTCTGCTGTGAGCAAAATAATATTTACATTATCTTTAACTTCTCTGGTAGAAGCGTTTTTATGCTTATCTGTCAACATATGTTGACGTTCCCTGGTTGACATATACTGTTCACCACAAGTAGGACATAAAAGTTCTATTCTTTGTTCAATACAACCTTTTTTGGGGTTACTGGACTGATGTTTCTCCTTATCCTCCTCCGCTCTCAATCGCTTTAGGGCATTAGCCGAAGTTGTAGGTTGAATTTCCGGTATGTCATCTAGGACATTAACTGGAGTTTAAGAGCGGTTTACTAATTGATGAATTGATCGCTTTTGATGTTCTTTCCGGTTCCCTCCAGCCATTAAAACGTTGAAAGCATTTCGCGGTCCCTTACAGTTGCGGTAGTGGGCGTCAAATTCATAATTTTTTACAAGGGTAGAACATAAGTCGCACCTCTTTCTTTTCGACATTAAAACGTCGAAGGCATTCCGAGACATTGAACACTTGGCATAATGAGCTTCAAATTCACTAAGCTCAATATCTTTGGTACACAAATTACAAGCAACTGATAACTCCATTTTGATATGGTTTTTTTGTTTTGTTTCGTTTTTTTTTATTATATATTTTTATATATTATATAATAATTTGTTTTAAACAACGAATTTTTTTTTCACAGATAGGGTTTTAAACCGTAACAAAATAAATCTTATTGGTACACGCGATATCTTGAACCGATCCAGATGAAATTATACTTTTAGAATGCAGTACTGAGACATTTGAAGAACTGATCCTGAGCAATTTGAGTGGTGTCATTTTTATAGTCTAGAATGCTCACTTAACAGTTTGACATATACAGGGAGTGCACACATGTTTTACTCCTAGAACCAATCCGATTGGTTCTTGAATATAGAAACCCGCCCAGAAACCTGAGGTCAAATCAATACAAGGATGGTGTATCAGCCTTGTCCTTAGTTTAGGGTCAACATTTGCTTAAGATGTTGCATTGCAACCATGGCCATTTCCCAAAGCCTTAAGCTGAGAGTAGCTGAAATATACGGGAGCGGGGGGCTTTTAACGGTTTTATAATCAGTTGAATTTTTTCCAAATGCATTCACATACAAATTTCATAATCTGTGTACATGATATCCGATGGAACTCACTCGTTTTATTTGGTTTCTAAATATTCTCGCCAAATGTTCGGACCGATCCTTATCGTTTGAGAAAATGTACGAGCAAGTGAACCCGCATACCCACGAACCCTAATCTCAACCCCAACCCTCTTGTGCGTCCTGATGACTGCTTGTGCGCGAAGGTGTGAAAGTGAGAAAGGGTACGAGAAAGGGTTCGTGGGTATGCGGGTTCACTTGCTCGTACATTTTCTCAAACGATAAGGATCTGTCCGAACATTTGGCGAGAATATTTAGAAACCAAATAAAACGAGTGAGTTCCATCGGATATCATGTATACTGATTATGAAATTTGTATGTGAATGCATTTGGAAAAAATTCAACTGATTATAAAACCGTTAAAAACCCCCCGCTCCCGTATATTCCAGCTACTGCCAGTTAATAGTTCCCAGGCCACTCGAGCGTATATACCACCTTCCATGCAATCAGCCGAGTATTCCACAGTTGCATCGCATTTGGGGTCTCCCCATTTGCTGCCAAACCTTACAATGCCTTCAACTACATCGCAGGCACAGTCGTTCGCAACATCGCCACATTATTATCAGCCCTACCCACGCAAGCTTCAGGATCTGCCTACGTTTGATGGAACCGCCGAGCAATGGCCTATGTTTCAAGTAGCCTACAGAGAAACTTCAGCAGCTCACGGCTATACCAATTTGGAGACCCTTTCTCGTCTACAAAAGTCACTTTTGGGACTGATAAAAGCCATTCCCATTTGGAAATCTAACTATAAAGACATTCCTTTAAAATTCCACTGTATGTAAATAAATCGTTTTATTTTAATAAATCTCAAAGTGTAATTTATAAGTGGCGCAGCCAGTAAGATACATGTAACATTCTTGCGAATGACTACCTAAAAAGAAATAAAAAATCAGTTCGTGAAAGTTCTTTAAATTCTTGTGAAAAAAATCACGATAATAATCTTAAAACTGATATATTTCGTATATACCAATATTTACAATTTTTTAAATACAGTTTAAATCATAAAAATGGAGCTGTAGTCGCAGCCGCAATAGCAACTCAAACTCTTACAGATGTGTCTTTTGAAACTTAAGCAGATACAGAATTTATATGGAGACCCACTCTATTTGGCTCTCTTCATAAAGAAAGTCGACGAATTAGTTTACCATTATCCGATAACATCAGAAGTCCAACATCAAATTATAGAGCCCGAAAATTGTTGATAAGAAATGGACACAAAATTCGAACCGTCGTCACTTGCAGACGCTTTCTGCGATAAAATCGCAAATGTGTATATTGATTTGTCAATTTCTATGGGAGCTATATGCTATAGACGTCCGATTATGTTAAATTTATACCATAATTCTGAAACAAAAAATAAACATTGCTAAATGTCGAAGAACTAAACAAAAAATTAAAAAACAGAAAAGTTATAATTTTTCTTCATTTATTTTTCCGATTGTTCCTATGGGAGCTATATGCTATAGTCGTCCGATTTTGATGAAATTTAAACCGTAATTCTGAAATATTTTACCATTACTATATCTCGAAGAACTAAACAAAAAATTAAAAAACAGAAAAGTTATAATTTTTTTTCATTTATTTTTCCGATTGTTCCTATGGGAGCTATATGCTATAGTCGTCCGATCCGGCTCGTTCCGACTTATATACTAGCTGCAATAGAAAGACAACTTTTGGGAAAGTTTCATGCAGATAGCTTTAAAACTGAGAGACTAGTTTGCATATAAACGGACGGACAGACGGACAGACGGACAGACGGACGGACAGAGGGACGGACAGACGGACATGGCTAGATCAACTCTACTAAAGATGCTGATCAAAAATATATATACTTTATAGGGTCGGAAACGTCTCCTTCACTGCGTTGCAAACTTCTGACTGAAATTATAATACCCTCTGCAAGGGTATAATAATGAATTTGTTAAGCAGGCTGGTATGGATAGCTACATTCAAATCAAAAGGAAGCTGAACCCTCTAAATTCTCAAAATTACTTGTGGTAATGCTAGCCTAGCTGCAATAAAAATGCCAATCAATGCAAACCTATCTAAAAATTTAGCAGACGCCTCTGACTTTGAGGCGGCCGAATCTGCTGAAGCCGAGAATAAAAGCCAAAGCCTCCGGCTATTTATATTCGAAAAAAAAGTTCCAATGCTCTCGTCAACAAAATTTTTGGGATTCTTGGAAAGGATAACTTCTTTATAATACCCCTTGTAGAAGGAAACATCCGTGAAACAAAAGTTCAAATGAAGTCTAAAGATAATTACAGAGTATTATCGTAATATCTTACCGAGAATAAAACTAACTTTGACACGTATCAGCTAAAAAGCAGTAAGTGCCTGCAAGAGTTAGCAAAGGCGCTGCAAGAGAAGGGATTTAGCGCTAAGACAGTCATCAATATCGTTATTAGGTTTGAACAATATACGATATATGTAATCTTTTAAGTTTCGATCGATATTACTTTGACATCGATACTATTTGATAAGAAGCTCAAGAAGAGTAGTGTATAGTCACTTTTGCACTTTTGGTCGACAAGATTGGTTCACATAGTCTTCGCAGTCAAAAGGCGCTTTTTAAATTCAGCCAGAACAAAATGCGTTTTTATTGTGTCCTATCGAGCACGTAATTCAGTAGAAGTCAACATTTATTATTATCAATCATAGTGCAAGCCTGCCGCACAATAATTTTCACATTGCAAATTATAAGAAATGCAAGCCTGCCGCACAATAAGTTAAACATTACCAAATTAAAAGAAGTGCAAGCCTGCCGCACAGAATACATACATAGAGAAGCATTCATGTGTACATATATAACCTGACGCCATGTTTGCTAAGAGATACAGACGACGCCATTCTTAGAACGAGTACAGTTTTTGCCATCAACTGTTAAACGAGGAGCAACCTACTTCACTCCGGAATGCCAAGAGGAGCCAGCGTTGCAGGAAAGAAAAACCACCAGCCCGTCTAGGATTTCAGTACAAAATTTCGTCATTGAGTGAAGAAACAGATCAAACCATTATCGACCTAAATAAGGTGGAAGAACTTCACGTCAAGTTGAGACAACTGGAGTTAAAGTTCGAAGAATCGCAAAATCAAAACAGCGAACTTCAGTCATCATTAAATCGCTTAACTGACAAATTCAGGTTACACAGCCAATGTCATGTATAGGTAAGTTAATGCCAAACTTCACTCCTACATATACCTTTGTAGAGATGTTCTTGCCAAGCCAGCAGCGTTTGCCAGTTAATAGTTTCCAGGCCACTCGACCGTATATACCACCTTCCATGCAATCAGCCGAGTATTCCACAGTTACATCGCATTTGGGGTCTGCCCATTTGCTGCCAAACTTTACAATGCCTCCAACTACATCGCAGGCACAGTCGTTCGCAACATCGCCACTTATTATCAGCCCTACCCACGCAAGCTTCAGGATCTGCCTACGTTTGATGGAACCGCCGAGCAATGGCCTATGTTTCAAGTAGCCTACAGAGAAACTTCAGCAGCTCACGGCTATACCAATTTGGAGACCCTTTCTCGTCTACAAAAGTCACTTTTGGAACTGATAAAAGCCATTCCCATTTGGAAATCTAACTATAAAGACATTCCTATAAAACTTCACTGCATGTAAATAAATCGTTTTATTTTAATAAATCTCGAAGTGAAATTTATAAGTGGCGCAGCCGGTAAGATATAAGTAACATCCTCGCGAGTGACTACCTAAAAAGAAATAAAATATCACTTTCGTGAAAATACTTTAAATTATTGGGAAAAAAAAAATTGGTCAAATCACGAATGGTATTTCTAGTATACAAGCCATCGATAATAATCTTATAACTGATATATTTCGTTTATACCAACATTGAAAATAATGGAACTGCCATTAACATCAGATGTAGTCGCAGCCGCAAAAGCAACTAAAACTCTTGCAGATGTGTCCATGAACCATTATCTTTTGAAACTTAAGCAGACACACAAATTATATTGAGACCCACTCTATTTGGCTCTCTTCATAAAGAAAGTCGACGAATTAGTTTACCGTTATCCGATAACATCAGAAGTCCAACATCAAATTATAGAGCCCGAAAACTGTTGATAAGAAATGGAAACAAAATTCGAACCGCTTTCTGCGATAAAATCGCAAATGTGTATATTGATTGGTCAATTTATTAATATAAAATTTAACACTTAAAACTCAAATTAACTTAACCTATATTACAATGAGTCAAAACGACGCTCGCACAAAACGTCATCGTGAACAAGACGAGAGAACGCTCTCAGTACAAAGAAATACCGCTTACATTTTTTTTTAATTAACCGAAAATAATGCAAGCTCAACTTGACTGAAGTTTTAAACGTAGCGAGGGATAGAGCGCTATCTTGATCTCCCTCGCTACCATCGATGTCTCTGCAGCCAACGAGCGCTGAATGTGCTCCAATGCAGGTATGCAATGACATATGCTCATCAGCAGTAACTAGCATCGCAATTTCTTTAATTACGTCAACTGTAAGAAGAGCAACAGCTGCAATTGTTACGACTGTGCGTTTAACTACATCATCAGAAACTTTGTTAAAAAAGCTCAGAACAAAATAATGAATTTGTTAAGCAGACTGGTATGGATAGCTACATTCAAATCAAAAGGAAGCTGAACCCTCTAAATTCTCAACGCAAAATTACTTGTGGTAATGCTAGCCAATCTGCAATAAAAACGCCAATCAATACAAACCTATCTAAAAATTTAGCAGACGCCTCTGACGTTGAGGTGGACAAATCTGCTGAAGCCGAGAAAAAAAAGCCAAAGCCTCCGGCTATTTATATTCGAGAAAAAAGTTCCAATGCTCTCGTCAACAAAATTTGTGGGCTTCTTGGAAAGGATAACTTCTTTATAATACCCCTTGTAGAAAGAAACATCCGTGAAACAAAAGTTTAAATGAAGTCTAAAGATAATTACAGAGTATTATCGAAATATCTTACCGAGAATAAAAGTAACTTTTTCACATATCATCTAAAAAGCAGTAAGTGCCGGCAAGAGACAGCAAAGGCGCTACAAGAGAATGGATTTAGCGCTAAGACAGTCTTCAATGTCGTTTACAGGGATAAAAAGCCGCAGCCACTCTTTAAGGTAGAGCTCAGAGCCCAGAAAATAAGCGCCGAATGAATAACGAAGTGCACCGTGTGGGAACCCTGGAGTAAGCACATGAGGGTGATCCAGGCGAGAGTGTAATGAAGCGGCGACAAAAAACTGGACTGAGTTACTGTTATTAAATATGTTTGTTTTTATTAGGTTTGAACAATATACGATATATGTAATCTTTTAAGTTTCAATCGATATTACTTTGATATCGATACTATTGGATAGAAGCTCAAGAAGAGCAGTGTATAGTCACTTAAGCTACTTGAAAGAGATAATATAACGCATTCAAATACAGTGTCTTCGCAGTTAAAAGGCGCTGTTTAAGTTCAGCAAGAAGAAAAAGCGTTTTTAATTCAGTAGAAGTCAACAGTTATTTACAACTCCTCCATATTGGCCACAAGCAAACGGCGAAGGTGGAAAATATGAATAAATCGGTGGTTAAACATTTAAAAATCGCATATGCAAGTAGAAGTAATTAGTAGTTGCAAAAGTTTTTTTAATGTGCAACGTAACACCGCATTGTTCAACGGGTGCAGCTCCAACCCAGCTGATGTACAATCGAACAATACGAGATAAAATTCAGGGAACTGAGAAACTTTCAGAGGAAAGAGATAGATACATGTGCCAGAAAGAAAAAGGGAAGAAGATAGCAGATTCAGCTAGAAAAGCAGGAGATTTTAAATTAGCTGTAGGTGACAGTATTCTAATAAAATTATATTTTTCCCCACAAGCTGAAACCAACGGCTTACGAAGTGACCAGCAGAGACGGGGATGTGGCCCAGGTAACTGGAAGATGTATACCAGGAACGTCAGTCACCTTAAGAAGGTCGAAAACGCTGCTGCGGTTCAGCCTGAGTGGGACCAATCCCCGGAAAGGACTAGTGAGCTATCCCCGACCAAACCAATTGGTGCTGGGCCCACCTCGTACGTGCCACAGGACGGTCTCAATCTACGACTAAAAATAAAAACGTTAATTAAATTTATTTTTCTTTTTAAATGGTTATAATTAAAAATTTTGTATGAATAGTACTCTATTTTAATAACTCAAAATAATTATATTTAGATTGAATTTAAATTTAAACGGAACTTAAGTTTTTGAATTTGAACTTTAAAATTTTGATTTTAAATTTCAAATTTTATATTTCGTTTTGATTTTTATTAAATTTTTCTTATTTGTGTAGAAATTCTTCGCTTTTGTTTTGGTTTAATATTTTAGTTTTGTTGCCTTTACTAATTACTATTACATGATGTGGCTACACTTCCTGGTGATCCGGATGACTTCCTTTTTGTTTCCTAGGATCCTGCGATTCACACTCAAGTAGAGGTATTCCTGCTGAGGTATTCTCTCTGATTTCAGGTTTTATGTTTGAGACAACGGAGTCGTACAAAAAAAAATTTAAAGTTCGGCCAATAAATTAAATTCAACAATATTTCGTCGCTGGAAATTTTCTGCCGTTCCTTGAAGTTGCTCCTGACGTTTCGTCAAATTTAATTGCTTAATTTGCTGCTGCCGCCAAATGGTATAGAGTGCCAGGTATAGAGTGCCAAAAGTTGAAAGTTAATCTGTGGCGTTTTGTCAATTGTGTTTTGGCCCATCTTTCAACTTTTTGCATTCGTGTAAAAATCGGTAGATGGTGAGCATTCTGACCAAGAAATAAAAATTTGCATGTACTAACAACCAAAACTCTGCAATAAACATAATATATTTCGAATTATATGTGAATCGCTTTGGCCCATAAACAAGCAAATAAAATACTCGTCGTCGACCCAATTAGTGCGAACTTAATTTCCCCAACTTTCGTCGTAGTGAGCACCAGTTTAGGGTATAAATAAAACAGCTGGAAAAAAGTTCAAATTGTGAAAAGTGTAGCTCTCAAAAATTAGCGGCAATAACTTTCGCCGCAGTTTGTCTGAACATTTTCCCGCGCTTTTCAGAATTTTCCCGCGCTTTTCCTAATTTTTGCGCGCATTTCGGCGTCAGGCTTATATATTCGTTGCCCTTAAGAGCCGATAGCCGCGTACACATACACACGCACACCGACACCGCTGCCGCTATTTCGAGTTATCTTTTAATGTTTTCGTTCCCGATCGCTGCAGCAGTGCAATTTTCGGTCTGCCTAAACGTTTTTTATCGTTTTTTTCGGTACGCTTGAGCTTGGGCGTTAGCTCCCCTACAGTGCGTGCGTGCGGCATATACTGTCGCAGGGTTTATCTAAAAAAAAATAATATAAAATATATTTAAATATTTTTCGCTTTAATTCTCTCGGCACTTAGCTCCCTTCCACTGTGTGCGATCGGTATATTACTCGTTGATTTTTTTTATTATATTATTTAACAAATAAATAATTTAGTAAAAATAAATATTTAACACCTCTTCGATACCAACAAAATATATCCAAATAAACACAATGGCAACTAAGGATATCGAAGAGCTTAAACACCAACGAGATGTTTGCATGAAAAGTATTAATCGAAATTATCACCACTTAAAAGAAGCTAAATTATCAGTAAATCCGGTCGAGCTTGAGTGTCGATTAGAGATTCTAAATACGCACATTGAAAATGCATCAAACCAAATAGAAGTGAAAGATACAAAAGATGTATACCGCGAAGAGTTGGAAGAGAGGGCCGTAATGACAAAGTCATTGCCTATTTCAATTTTAAACAAGTGCAAACAAAATAATGTCGAGAAATCCGCTCCGTCAGCAAATAGCCCGCCTCAATGCCGTCTACCGAGCGTTGCTCTCCCAATTTTGTAAGCCTTTTCGAAACTTTCGTTGACAAAAATGACACTTTACACTATATTGAAAAATTCAATCATTTAATTTCGTGTCTAGCTGGAGACGCTTTAGGAACAGTTAGGGCCTTTCAAGTCATTGCGGAAAATTATCCCAAAACCCTTGCTAGCCTGAAGCGGGTGTACGATAATGATTGTCTAATTTTTTTGACAACATATCGACACTTTTTAATTTGCAAAAAATTCCCCAGCCTTCAGCTACAGCCTTGAGAACCCTCATCGACACGGTCACAGCCTTGTATGACTCCTTTCTTTTTATTGGGGATGATAGACGCATTACTAATGCTATTTTAATACATCTGGTAATGAACAAGGTCGATGCAGGAACTAAATGAAAATGGGAAGAACAGTTAGATTATACTTCGCTTCCACTTTGGAGCGAATGTGAGGCGGCCCTCAACAGGCGATACCAACACATGGTAGCAGAAGAGGCTTCCAAGCTCAGAACTGTTCAGCAGTCCCAATCTAACCCTAAGAAGAATGAAAATAGGAGTTTTTCGTTTGTCGCTGCCAGGAACGACTCTGTTCAATGCATGTATTGCAACTCAGCTGAACATCAGATTGGAATCTGCGCTTCCTTCGCAGCCCTAACAGTTCAGCGAAGATTCGATTTCGCAAAAAGAGCACCCTTATGCATTAACTGCTTAAGAAAGGGTCACACGGTCAAAAAATGCAAATCGAACAGATGTAGAGTGTGCAATTCCTCACATCACACTTTACTACACATATATTCCATAAACACAAATCTCGCGTTGCCACCCCCTTCTCAGCCCACGCTCATGCAGGAGTCTCAATACACGTCGCATGTTTTGCATGCGAATGCATCGGATCGAGTAATTCTTGCAACTGCTGTTGTGAGCGTCCAAACCAAAAGCGGCGAGTTTGTATTAGCTCGAGCGTTGCTCGACTCTGGTTCACAAATAAACTTTATAACCGATGAGCTCGCTCAGAGGCTTAAAATTACAAGAGAGGACGTGTGCATGAGCTTGCGAGGCATTGGTGGAACTAATGCCCAAGCCACAAAAAAAAAATACACACGATTGTGAAGTCGCGAGTAGGGAACAGCCAATTGTCGTCCGATTTTTGGATTATGAAAAATATTTCTTGTTATCATCCGGATCAAGCGGTGAACACCAGCGGATGGAGGGTGCCTGAAAATATTCAGTTGGTAGATCCATTCTTCTTCAAGCCCCAAAAAATAGATAAAGCAGGGACCTGAATTCCCCATCTTACAAAAGACAGTTCTCGGCTGGATAGTGTCAGGTAGATGTGCCTCTGAAAATAACGCTGAAAAAATGGTACATCTCAGCTGCCTGGAGGAAGCGTTGGAGTCAATTGACACAGCCCTGCAGAAATTTTAATCCGTGGAGGACTTGCCGCCCAAGGCTAAAGTCCATACTCCTGAGCAACAACTCTGTCAAAAACACTTTGAGAAAAATACTCAAAGATTGTCGTCCGGTAGATTTTCGGTTCGTTTGCCGTTTAAATCTGACCCAAATACTCTTGGTTCGTCATACGAAGTTGCGAAACGTAGATTTTTGTCGCTAGGAAGGAAATTGTCAAAGAATCCTTCGCTGAAGAAGATGTATATTGAATTCATGGAGGAATATGCTTCACTGGGCCACATGTCCTCCACCAATGACAAAATTCCGAATACTCCGCACTATTTCATTCCGCACCAATGCGTTTTACGGCCACAAAGTACTTCAAATAAGTTGAGAGTAGTGTTCGATGCATCGAGCCGTACCTCTACGCAGGTAGCGTTGAATGACATCTTGATGGTAGGCCCAACTATTCAGGAGGAGCTGTACTCGACTCTGCTTCGGTTTAGATTGCATTAGTTTGCCCTTGCGGCCGACGTCAAAAAGACGCCAAGTGATGGTGGTCGAAGCTGATCGTAACTTCCAGCTCATAGTATGGAGACTAGATCCTTCTGAGTCCCTGAAAATCTTTAAGTTGAACACCGTTACATATGGAACTTCGCCAGCACCCTTTTTGGCGATTCGGTGTTTAATGCGGCTAGGAGAGATGGCGCAAGCAACTCATCCAAAAGCCGTAAAGGTTATTCAGAATGATTTTTATGTTGACGATTTGTTGACTGGCGCCGGATACGTTGGGGACCTGCAAAGCCTTCGAGACGAAGTTTCTCAGGTCTTGCAAGAGGCAGGCTTTGAATTGGCAAAGTGGTTTTCAAACTGCCCAGAGTTATCCGCATCTGAAAGCGCTGTAATGCCACTTATGGCAGACTCAGACGTAACTAAAACCCTTGGCGTGGTTTGGTTACCGGTTAAAGATTACTTTCAATTTCGGTTGGATGACTCTTTCCTGGATCTTCGCGCGACAAAACGAAATATTTTGTCGGTGACTGCTCGACTTTTCGACCCACTTGGCCTCTTGTGTCCTTTGGTCACAAAGGCAAAGATGTTGTTGCAGGAACTGTGGCTTCGAAAATTAGATTGGGACGAGTCGCTACCGATGCAGTTGCTCACGTCGTGGGAGACGTTTAAAGCGAAGCTTCTGCAGCTGCCTAAAATTAAGGTATCGCGATTCGTCAACACAGATCCACAAGTCCCGATTGAAATACATGGTTTCGCTGAAGCTTCCATGCGAGCGTATGGAGCGTGCATTTACGTTCGGACTCAAACTGCTGAAGGTTTGAAAGTGTCTTTATTGACCGCCAAATCGAAAGTAGCTCCCCTCAAGACGAAAACTTTGCCTCGCCTTGAGCTGTGTGCAGCTCACCTTTTAGCAGATCTCTATAATCGTGTCAGGCCATTGCTAAATTCTCCCATTGAGAATGTTTTCCTGTGGACAGACTCCGAGATCACTTTACACTGGATTAAAACCCATCCCTCGTCGTTGTCGGTTTTTGTTTCGAACCGGGTTGCAGAAATTCAGGAGTGGTCGGAGAAAGCAATTTGGAGACACGTTCCCACGAAAGTCAACCCAGCAGACATAGAGTCCCGAGGATGTGAGGTAGAGGAGCTTACAACGTCCATTTGGTTCGGTGGGCCTTCGTTCTTGCTAGACTCAGAAAATAATTGGCCTGTAAATAAACATTTCGAACTGCCGGCTGATGTAATGTCGATGGAGCTACGCAAATCGGCAATAGCTCTCGTAGTCAGCACAGAGCACCGCAGCACGGCGGACTATGAAAGGCAAGTGTGAAGTCTGCAAAGCACCTGTTCCTTCGGACGGTAGGCCAAGACCTCTTGACCGCGGAGGAGCTCGGAGCTCTGCTCACCAGCGTGGAGGCCGTGCTCAACTCCAGGCCCCTCGGAGCTCTAAGCAGCGACCCGAACGACGGCGAGGCCCTGACCCTCGGGCATCTGCTCATCGGCGGCCCTCTTCTAACCCCACCATCAGCGGCGCTCCCGGATCAGATCAGCCTGCGACGTTGGCGAGGTGTCTCGTCTCTCAGGCACAGGTTTTGGCAGCGATGGTCCCGGGAGTACATCTCCAGCCTCCAGCAGCGGTCCAAGTGGCACCAGGGGGAGCCCAACCTCGTCGTGGGAGCGCTCGTCGTCGTCGCAGAAGACAACCTTCCGCCCATCAGTGGAGGATTGGACGAGTGGTAGCGGTGCACGCCGGCGCCGATAGCAAGGTTCGCGTGGCGGACGTCAGGACGCAGGACGGGGAATACCGGCGAGCTGTCCACCGACTGGCCCTGTTGCCCGTTCTGGGCTGAAGGACGTCGTCCCTTCAGAGGGGGCGGTGTTTGCGCACTTGGCGCTTGTATTTAAATCACTAGTTTTAGGGCGAGACCGGGAGCCAATAAAGCTTTCCTCCGTTCGCTCTTGCGAATTCCCAACGTCTCTCGGCACCGTAGCATAAGTTAGGTTCTTAGAGAAATTATTGAAATATAATAGTCAGTGATCAATCGAACGTCATCGTAGCCACTTCTTTTCGTCGTGTTACTGCAGTCATAAGTTTTCGCGTCGTTAATACAAAACAGTATTAAATTTTCAGAGATGTTCCTGACATTTGCCAGTTGATAGTTCTTAGGCCACTCGACCATGCAATCAGCCGCGTATTCCACAGTTACACCGCATTTGGGGTCTGTCCAAACTTTACAGTGCCTCCAACTAGATTGCAGGCACAGTCGTTCGCAACATCGCCACATTATTATCAGCCCTACCCAGCTTCAGGAACTGCTTACGTTTGATGGAACCTCCGAGCAATGGCCTATGTTTCAAGTAGCCTACAGCGAAACTTCAGCAGCTTACGGCTATACCAATTTGGAGAACCTTTCTCGCCTAAATCGTTTTATTTTAATAAATCTCAAAGTGAAATTTATAAGTAGCGCTGCCGGTAAGATACAAGTATTATTCTTGCGAGTGACTACCTAAAAGGAAATAAAATATCACTTCGAGATAATTCTTTAAATTACTGTGAAAAAAATCACGAATGGTATTTCTACAGGTATGCAATGACATACGCTCATCAGCAGTAACTAGCATCGCAATTTTTTTAACATCGTCAACTGTACGAGAAAAAACAGCTGCAATTGTAACGACTGTGCGTTTACCGACATCATCAGGAACTTTGTCAACGAAAGCTAGCAGCGCAAGTACTAACAAGTCTGCCGCTGCGCTGCCCGAAAAAAGAACAAAAATAATTACGTTTTTAAGCAGACTGGTATGGACAGCTACATCCAAATCAAAAGGAAGCTGAACCCGCAAAATTTTCTTGTGGTAATATTAGCCTAGCTGCAATAAAAACGCCAATGAATACAAATCTATCTAAAAATTTAGCAGACGCCTCTGACTTTGTAAGTAAGTGAGATAGCAAAGAGATAGCAAAGGCGCTACAAGAGAAGGGATTTAGCGCTAAGACAACCTTCGTTAACAGGGATAAAAAGCCACCCTTTAAGGTAGAGCTCAGAGCCCAGAAAATAAGCGCTTAATGAAATACGAAGTGCACCCTGTGGGAACCCTAAAGTAAGCACATGAGGGTCATCCAGGCGAGAGTGTAATGAAGCGACAAAAAACGGGATTGAGTTACTGTTATTAACTATGTTTGTCTTTTAAGTTTCGATCGATATTACTTTGATAGCGATACTATTAGATAAGAAGCTCATGAAGAGTAGTGTTAGCAGACCACTTCAGTCGACGCATACAGGCAGCGCTAGCTCTGCCTGCTTTACCTTCAAAACCCGGAATATATTTTTACTAACTCTAGCCAATAAATTCCCTGTGTGGGAGACAAATATGTTGACTTTGTGTATCTTAAAACCTAAGCATTGCAATGTATTTTTAACTAACAACCCCATTCCACTTCTGTGCAATGGTGGCCCTCTTGACTCTGAAATCGTGTATATAAACCCGACCTCAACCCTAATAAAGTCAGTACTCAAGTACGAGTGAGCATCGCTGTGTCTTTGGCCCTCATATGCATGATTTTCTCCGAGTTAAACCAATTCAAGTGTTGGTTTAGCGTCCTACTGTCACAAGATTATGTTCTAGGGGCAACCACATATATAAATAATAAAAACTCAAAAAACCTACAAACATTTTGGTGACCCCTACCGTTGCATGAAATTCTAGTCAACTTGGCGACTAATTTCTGTACATATTTTTCTAGACAGATTCCCGATCAACTTGGCGATCGAATCATCTAGATTTAAAGTTGTAAAAATCTTGCTTAATAAACCTGTTATTGAGCAGAATTCATAACTAAGGGTAATTTGCCTCGAATAATTTTCCGAGCATATTCCCGAACAACTTGAAATTTTTTTCAAGGAGTTAATGATCAACTTGGCGATCTTCTACTACAATATTGGAAGTCAACTTGGCGACTCCAATAACACAAATATTTAAAGTAGAAGAAATCAACCCGGCGACTCTTCCAACTTGCATCAAAAATTTAATCCGATTTACTGAAGTCAACTTGGCGACTTTCAGGATAACCGTCGATTAATTTCCGAAATTGAAGTAGTCAAAAATTTCAAGTAGTCAACAAGGCGACTCTTGCACATTTTGGGAAGCGATTGTATCCTAACAATTAACAAACAAATTAAATAAAATTTTAAATAAAAAGATTTGAAATTATTGAATTGGCTCTTTTTCTAATCCTTAAAACCTTAGTTGTCTTTGACCATAAAATCGGTTGCGAGTAGAAATTATGGAAACAAATTGAAAGTCTTCATTTTGAAATTCACAAATTGTGCATCGAACCTGAAGAATTAGGTTATAGTATGGAACGATATATCTCCGCTGAAGAAGCAATGTTACAATTTTTTCAGCCATCAACTGAAGCAGTTTCAGTAGCTACCAATTCATCGGTGGCTACAATCTCTTCAATACAGTTGCCAAAATTTTCCATTCCAAAATTTAATGGCAACAATTTCATGACATTTTTAATAAATGGTTCATGAATCTGATATCCCAAAGATACAAAAAATGTGGTATCTTAAAGCTAATCTCTCTGGAGAAGCAGAAATATTGGAATCAGGACAGAGACCTGGGATCCAGTCCTTCTGTTTCATATGACAAGAAAACTCACGCACACATTTGCGTTTCTGGAACAACGTTTTCTCGTACTTGAAGCCATTGGCGGCAAAATGCATAAGGAAAAACAAAAAACAAGTGCTTCAGCGACCGCAAGTTCATTGGCGTGCCTGTTTTGTCAAAAAGGACATAGCATTTACAAATGCAATAGATTTAAGGATATTTCTCCTGCTGAAAGGTGGCCTGGGTCCAGCGAAAGAGATTGTGCGTCAATTGCTTAAAGGCAGACCACATGTCCAAACAATGCATGTCTAAATATACATGCATAAAATGCCACAAAAACACAACACATTGCTACATTTACCGAACCAAAAACAGCAGCGTCTGCTGCTACTAAAACAGTTGTGAGAAAAAATACACACTTTTAGCAACGGCTAGAGTCATAGTGCAAGGAGTAAACAATCAAGAAGGAGATTTTCGCGCACTTCTCGATTCCGGATCACAAATAAATTTAATATCTGAAAGACTCGTTAAGCGCTTATCGTTGTAACTACATCCAACAAACCTTCGCATTGAGGGAGTTGGAGGCAGCCACGAATAAGTAAAGGACGTGTTAGTGTACTAATTAATAATTAATA
>NW_026453443.1:0-29640 GCF_025200985.1 Drosophila gunungcola
AAAAGTTAAATTAAAAAAAATAATAATATTTTGTATGTTTTCTGGATCTTTATGTTATAGTCGTCCGATTTTGATGAAATTAAACCGTAACTCTGAAATATTTAACCATTAATATGTCTAAGAAGTAAAAAATTAAAAAACAGCAAGGTTATCATTTTTATTCATTTATTTTTCCGATTGTTCCTATGGGTGGTCCTTCCGTTCCGTTTATGTACTTCCTGTAATAGAAAAACAACTTTGGGAAAGTTTCAAGCAGATAGCTTAAAACTGAGAGACTAGTTTGCGTAGAAACGGACGGACAGACGGTCCTGGCTAGATCGACTCTCCTAGTAATGCTGATCAAGACATTGTAGGATCGGAAAAAACTCAAATCACGAATTATTCAACTTAATGGTAACTTTGTATAAAACGCTGAAAAAACTTTTTTTTTTTTTTATTAACTTTGCTTTATTTATTGAATCTTCTCTTAGCTTTGAGACTAACAATAAGTTTTCGAATCTTAAGAGTTAAACATTAACTAACAGTGGACTGTAATTTTTGGTTGCGCGTCCCTCAAGTTGGTCGCTGGGTAGGTAAGTCATTGCGACGAAGACGGGATTGGTTGCACAACCTTGTTAGACCTCTTGCAAGGTGGTTGGGGTGCAAAGACAGCTTGGTGAGGTACTTATCCTTTTGTTCTGCGATAACTGCTTGACTGGTGGGATGTTCAAGTCACGATGTATGTTTTCGTTGCGAACGTACCACGGTGCCCCGGTGATCGTTCTCAGGATTTTTGATTGAGCCCTCTGGATTATGTCGATGTTGCTATTGCTAGCATTCCCCCATAACTGGGAGCCGTACGTCCATATAGGCTTTAGTACTGAGTTGTACAGCAGGACTTTGTAGTCTAAGCTAAGGGAAGATCGAGCGTTGATGAGCCAGTGTAGGCTACTGGCTTTCAACTTTAAGTGTGTTCTTTTGGCTTCAATATGCCGGCGCCATGTGAGTCTTCTGTCGAGATGTACTCCTAGATACGTTTCTTCGTTTGATTGCGGAAGCAGGGTGTTATTTAATGTGAGGGGTGGGCAGTTTTGCCTATTCAGGGTGAAAGTAACGTGCTTGCATTTTTGTTCATTTACTTTAATTCTCCAATCAGATAGCCATTTTTCAACGTCGGCCAAGTGAAGAGCTAGTTGCGCAGTTGCTTGTATTGGACATTTTGAACGGCTGAGTATAGCTGTATCATCAGCAAAAGTAGATGTTGTCAGTCGACTGCTTGTCGGGATGTCTGCTGTGTAGAGGACATATAATGTTGGCCCGAGCACGCTACCTTGGGGGACTCCAGCCAAAATAGAAAAAATCGTCAGATATGGCAGTGTTACATCTCACAGCAAATTTTCTGTCGTGTAGATAAGACTCTAAAAGTTTGTGAGTGTTGCTGGGAAGCATTGTCTTGATCTTGTACATTAGGCCTTTTAGCCAAACTCTGTCAAACGCTTGAGAGACGTCCAGAAATATGGCTGTGCAGTACTCACGTTTTTCGAACGCGTTTCGAATTTCTGATGTTATTCGGTTGACCTGCTCAATCGTTCCGTGTTTTTCTCGAAGTCCGAATTGGTGTGATGGAATTCCATTCTGGATTCGTAGATATGTGTTTATCCGAGTCAATATGCATTTTTCAAAGAGTTTAGATAAGCATGATAGTAGGCTTATAGGTCTGTACGATGTGGGGATTGTGGGGTCTTTTCCTGGCTTCGAAATCATTATAATAATTGACTTTTTCCATCTTTTGGAAAGTGGCCATGTTTAGCGATGGCATTGAAGAGATGTGTAATGGTGCGAACGGCACAATATGGAAGCTCCGTGATCATTTTAGGGGTAATGAGGTCGCAGCCTGGAGATTTTCTCGGGTTCATATGGTTTTGATGATGCTAACGATTTCCAATGGGCGAAACTCGATTGGCTCATGGTGAAGCTGGGTGTCATATGCAAAAGTCGGCAGAGTGAATGCATTGGTGGCAGGATTTGGTTGAAAGACATTTTAAGGTGGTCGGCGAATGTGCTGGCTCTATCTTTATCGCTGCGCGCCCAGCCGCCTGAGGGGTTTCTAATAGGCATCACGGTTTCTTTCGGTGAGCTAAGAGATGGGTGGGCTCTCCATAGTGAGTGTTTTGAGCAAGTTGATGACAGTTGCTCTATATAACGGCGCTGGGCATATGATTCTTCTTGTTTTAGAGCTTTAGTTAGTTGCCGTGAGGCGTATTTCAAGTTCTGCCTAGCAGATGGCGATCTATAGAATTGCCACTCCCGACGTAAGCGCCGCTTTTCTAGGACAATCTGTTCGATTTGTAGATTTGTCTTCTTTTGCTTGCATTGAATATTTGAGATTTGGGGTGTGAAACTTGAGCCGCAGTGACGAGTACGGACTCCAGTGTAGTTACAAAGCTGTCTATGTCAGCTTCGTCGTTGAGGCGAGGACATAGCTCAATATGTGAGCTAATATATTTTCTAAACTTGAGCCAGTTGGTTTTTTGTGAGGTCAGGTTAAACTGGTGTTCTAATGTTCCTGGTTGTTGGAGAAGATGAAATAAGACCGGCGAGTGATCAGATGAAAGATCCGAAAGGCATTCGGCGCTTATAAGATTTTTGGGAATATTTTTGGTTATCGCGAAGTCAATAAGATCGGGTAGTTTCTTTGGGTCTGTCGGCCATTATGTTGGTCTACCAGAAGAGACATAGTCAAGCTTGTTGTTGGATTTTCTGATTGCATTGTAAGCTGCTTCCCTTTTGGAGTCACGAGGCGAGATCCCCAGTGTGTGTGTTTGGCATTGTAGTCTCCTGCTGCTATAAAATGGTCACCTAATGTGTTGAAGAACTGCAAAAACTCATATTCGGTTATATTGAAACGAGGGGGGCAGTATACGGCGGCTAGAGTTAGTTGGTTGCCGGTAATCAGTTGTATGCTTATAGATGTGGCCTGTAGATAGTTTTTAGCAGTTTTGTTATAATAGTGGTGCTTAATACGACTTCTGATTAGAATGCCAGTCCCACCATGTGCTTTACCGTCCGGATGATTTGTTCCATAGAATGAGTAGCCTCTTATTTGAAAATTGTATCTGTTTGTAAGGTGTGTTCTGAAAGTAGCATTACATCGATGTGATTGTCGAGTAGAATTGAGTTAACTCAAGTTTGTGCTGTGAGACGCCGTTAGCGTTCCACGTAGAAATTCGTAGGGACGTCATTATTTTGATTGTTGTGAGACCAGCATTTGAATCAGAAGATTTTGGTTTCGCATTAAATCTTGCATAGTTGTGCGCATAAACGACATAAACTCCATTAGGCTTTGTTGCAGGCTAACTATCATTGCTTCAAAGTTGCTTTGTGACTGCTCCGTTGATTGACGTTGTTGAGTCATGTTGTGTTCTAGACATGCTGCTTGTGGAAATGAAGTTTTAGATACAGGAGGAGCCAGTCCTAATTTTAGAGCGCTTGCAAATGTCACATTTTTGTTGGGGGTTACGGGTCCTAGTGAGGAGCTGGGTGCAGTTGAAAAGAAGACTTCAGGGTTTGATTTTGATACTGTGAGCTGTGCGTTGTGGGAGCGGGCAGTGGTTCCTCGTTGATGGATGCGACTTTTTAGCTCCTTGTATATTGGGCAACCTCTGTAGTTGGCTGTATGATTGCCGCCACAGTTGCCGCACTTTTTTACATTGGAGTCGTTTTTGCTCGCTGGGCAGAGTGCTGAGTCATGAAGGTCTCCACAAACTACACACACTGGGCGTAGTGTGCAGTATGACTTTGTATGGCCATATTCTTGGCAGTTCGTACATTGTACCGGCCCATTGCGCTTATGTGGTTGCTCTACTGTGATTCTACGGTGGAGAAGGAACTGAAGTTTGTATATGGGGTGCACTTCGTTTCTATTAAGGGGCTTAGTTTCCGGTTCGAGCTCTATCTTGAAGAGTGGTTGCGGTTTCCTATCCCTGTTCAAGATATTGAAGACTGTCTTAGTGTTAAAGCCTTTGTCTTGTAGTGCATTTTTTACTTCTTCAGGTGTTACATCGGATTCAATTCCTTTAAGTACAACTTGCAGACCCTTGCTGCTTTTAAGTTGGTACGTGTAGAAGTTCTTTTTCTTGTCATTAAGATATTTAGACAACACTCGGTAATTGTCTTCGTTCTTCGTTTGAACTTTTGTTTCGTGTATGCTGCCCTTCACAAGGGGAATTATATGGAAGTTATCTTTTCCAATAAGCTCAATTATTTTGTTAACAAGTTCATTGCAGCTTTTCTCCCGGATGTATATTGGGGGGGGCTTCGGTTTCTTCTTCTCAGCTTCGGTAGCTTCGTCAACCTCTTCGTCAGTAGCGTCTTCCAAAATTTTAAATCTGTTTGTATTAATGGGCGTTTCAGTCTCAGCTGAATTATAATTGGCACGGGTTATTTTTCGCTTAGAATTTAGGGGCTCAGCTTTCTTTTGATTTGGATGTAGCGATCCATACCAGTCTGCACAGCCGGCCTTTTATTTTAGTTGCTTATTGTGTATTTTTCGGGCAGCGCAGCGAACGCCGTTTTTGTGTTGGCTACGGGTTTGTTTATCGATGGCGAAGTTGCTGATGATGATAATAAACGGTTGGTCGATACCGTTGCTGCTGTTGTTGTTGTTGTTGTTACCGTTGCAGTGGTTCAAGACACTGCTGTGCTACTTATTGTTGATAAGCGTAGGTCAGTGCATACATGCATTGGAGTACACTCGGCACTTTTTGGCTTTAGAGACATCGATGGTAGTGCGGGAGAACAAGAGCGCGCTCTCTCGCTCGTTACGTTCAAGAGGTCAGTCGAACTGGGGGTGATTGACCGCGTATTGTCTGGGTTTGCATAATTTTCGGTTGCAGTAAACGAGAAATATGCATTATTTCTGATCGATGAGAGCCGTCTCTCGTCTTGCTCGCGCTGACGTTGCATGCGGATATCGTTTTGACTCATTGTCTTCACTTTAATTATAGTCTGCGTATATTAATTAATTAATTAATTAATATGTGTGTTTGCGATTACATCGCAAGAAGCGTCTTTTCGCGTTGTAGTAGGTTGGTTAGAAACCAATCTACCTATTTGTGCCCGAGGGTCTTTGCGGAATTTGATTATTTTCGATTTGCACTTTTCCAATTATCACTTTTTGAAAGCTTGCACAAACTAAGCACGGTCCGACAACACGTCCGATCGCGGCGACAGTCTGTGTAAAATTCGAAAAAAAAAAATAAAACTTACAATAGGAAAAGTTAACTTAATAGGAAAAGTTAACTTTAAAAGAATTCGATTCAATTTCAACAAATTGGGATAATTACTATTTTGATCATATTAAGATTTAATTTCTATAAAAGAAAGTCATAAAATAGTTAAAAAAAAAATAAAAGAAAGTGATAAGAAAGTATAGATAAGATAAATATTTTTAAATGATTAAGTTCAAAAGTGATAAAACTCGCTATTTTCTTAACTTAAGGTGCCAAATTCAGAGTCTACACACTGATGTGTATAAGAAAAGTTTTTTTTAAGTAATTAAAAAAAAAAAAAGCGACACATTTTGTAACACAGTGAAAGCAAAAGCGTTAAAGGTTTATAACCCATTACCCCCAATTAATGTTTTGCAGGCATTGCTTATGGCCAGGTGTATTCCACCGCTATGGCTACCACCTACTATGCCTGTATTATGGCATTGACCATCCGGTATTTGGTGGCCGGTTTTAGTGAGGTCCTGCCCTGGACTTATTGCCTGGTGGAATGGGGCAGCAGCTGTGTGGCCACAGGAGATACCAATGATACGTCTATTGGCAGGGTGTGTTCTCCGCGGAGCTGTTCTTCACGTAAGTTTGAAGGAATAAAGTCCCCTTCATAACACTTAACTAACCTCCCATCCTATACAGACAAACAGTACTCAGGGAACCCGAAACTTTGGAGGACAATGGTCTAGGAACTCCCAGCTGGGATCTGGTATTGTTTCTCTTAGCCACTTGGGTTATCATGGGAGCCCAGGCAAAGCTTCTTATATTCTCACCCTGTTTCCCTAGGTGATGTTAGTCATTTTGATCCGCGCCGTTACATTGCGAGGTGCCTGGCATAGATTTGTGTATTTCCTAAAGCCGCATGCTAAATTTACATTTTTGGTAAGCGGCCATCACCCAAATGTTCTTCTCGTTGGCCGCTTGCTTTGACACCCTGTTTATGTACGCCTCCTTCAATGAATTCAACAAGAATGTGCACAAGTAAGCTACTCAAATAGCATTTAAATGTCTGATTAATTAGCTTAAATATTTTCAGAGACGTGATTATAATCACCACCATAGATTCGATAACTTCCATCTTGGCTGGCTGTATAATCTTTGGAATTTGGCAACCTGGCTCATGAGACCAAGTATCTTCATGGGCGGCTTGTTTGTACATATGTAGTATACAGACTGTCTACGTCACTGATTAGATTTAATTAAAAAGCGCCGACTGTCTAAAGCTGGGTACTCGTAGTCCTTAATATTGACGGGTCTGTACCAAATATTATCTAAAACCCCATTAGGCAGATCGAACTTAGAACTGAGAACTTACTCGGAAAGCGCACGAACAGCAAACCACGTTCTACTTTCGCCCCCCATTTTGCAGGCCTCCCGTTTTATCCAAAGCTTCGCATTTTTTGATAGTGCTCATTTGTTTTCATACTCCCAAAGTAGCCTGGAAAACACCTGGTACAGTGGTAAAAGTTATATTTATAGTGGGCTACGCCTTATCATTCAGTATACTTCAAAAGTCGAAGCAGTTCAGAGCAAAGTATTTTTATACCTCTTACATCTTGAATCATAAAGACCAAATTTTTTTTATATTTTTTCGTTTTGTCGATCAAAATATAATCGGTTACAATTTCAACACTTCTTCTACAGCAAAATAACATCATGTCGCCTCCAGTTCGTGGTTAGATTTGAAATCCGGTATTGAGGTATGGCTAATGGACCTCTGATTTCTTTTATAGGTAATAAGGCCTCAAAGCTGAGGTCCGAGGGAAAAGTTGAAAAGCCCGCACCCATTGGTCCTTCTTGGGTGAGTAGGGGTGAATCATTTTAACGTGGTACTTGTGAATGCTAAACATTTTTCATATACTCTTACTTCCACCCGAGGCAGAGCCTTTAATCGTGACTCCGAAATCACCAGTCGCGATACCAGTCCCAGTCGCATCCCGACCATCCGCAGACCCAGATCAATCTCGACCAGTTGCATACCGATCCGCAGGCTTGCGGGTGGCCCGACGAGAAACACTTCCCCAGTTCGGGCCACTCACTTGGAGGCAGTAGCCAGTGTCAGTGCGTGTTTCCTTGCACTTGCTTCAAGCCTCCGAGAATACAGTGGGCGATCATGAACGTAAACCTGAAGTGGACCAGGACTCTGCCAAGCGGGCTAAATGTTCGCCGCGCCCAAGGGCTAAGTCAACGACGGAAGCTGGTGAGTAGCTGCTGACTCAAATCCCGATTTGAAAAATTTAATCTGTCTCCTGACCCTCAGTATTCAAGCCGTCCACGAGAAAGGAAAAATCGCATCAACGGGTAATCGAGTTGAACAAGGTGCGAGGCTTGGAGATGCAGCACAAAAAACTGGAGAACTTGCAGTCGGAGTTCATGCACAAAATCCGCACGTTGGCACCCCAAAAGCTTCAAGGAGTCTACAAGTTTGTGGCCGAGGTGGTGAACGAGAAGTGCAAAGTCGTGGTTCACGCCGACGATCTGCACCGATTGCCCAAGAATCTGCGTGAGCATATAGCAAATGCTTTTAATTCTCAAGCGGACTAAATGTTGGCCGCGCCCAAGGGCTAAGTCAACGACGACCAATTCCCTGCTCCACAAGCATATTTGCTAGCATCTGTAAATATGCCAATTCTTTGCTTAAATCCGGGTATTGTAACCGAGTTGTTTATTAATGCTGATTTAAGATGTTCGAAGGCGTTTTGGCATTCAGTTGTCCATTAGAATTTTACATCTTTCTTACATAATCTTGTTATGTGACGGGAATATTCAGCAACATTTTTTATAAACCGTCTGTAATAATTACAAAATGCAATGAATCTTCTAGCGCTGTCCGCATCATGTGGGACTGGATAATTTTGAATGACGTCGTATTTTTTGTCGTCAGGCAAGATTCCTTTATCTGTGCACTTATGTCCTAGAAAAGTGACTCCGTGCATAAAAAATTAAGTTTTTTCATAATGTAACTTTAGGTTGTGTTGCCTAAATTTCTCGAAAACTTCAGTTAAATTCTTGAGCATATGTTTTTCGGAACATCCTACGACTATTAAATCATTCATATAAAGAAGTGCTTGCGAAGGTTCCAATTCAGAGAAAGCTATAGTCATCATTCTCTGAAAAGAAGTTAGCGCTATTTTTAAACCGAATGGTAATCGCGTGAAGCGAATTCGTTTGGGCTACCCTAACGTTGTTGTTTTGACTATTGTTATTATTGCCATTGTTTTTTCCCTCACGGTTGTTTCCACCGCGGTTGTTTTCACCTCTGTAGTTGTTTCTATAATAATTGTTATTTTGGTTATTATTATTTCGGTTGTAACCGTTGTTTTGGTAATATCCGTTGTGTTGGTGATATTAGTTATTGTGATAGTTACTGTTTGCGCACTGAGCGCTTGTATTTAAATCACTAGTTGTAGGGCGAGAGAGGGAGCCAATAAAGCTTTCGTCTGTTCGCTCTTGCGAATTCGCCCCGTCTCTCGCCACTGTAGCATAAGTTAGGTTCTAAGAGAAATTATTGAAATATAATTGTTAGTGATCCATCGAACGTCATCGTAGCCACTCCTTTTCGTCGCGCTTTCGACATAGTTTTCACAAGTTTCGCAATTAAAATCGTCTCGAACTACTGCGTTCACAAGTTTTCGCGTTGTTAATACAAAATAGTATTAAATTTTCATGGTGACCCCGACGTGATCAGCAGTAGAGTTCGCGAGTTTTAATATTTTTTTCGGTGAAAAACTATAATCGCGTGAAGCGACATGAACAAACGGCCACCCGGCAGCGCGCACATAAAGTGTTCGTGTGTTTGTGACTGAGATGCAGCAAACGACAGCGAAAATAAGTTATTGGCCAAACGATATTAAACAATGTTAAAAACCGACATGCATACTCCGATTAAACGAATATCACGTCGGGGTCACCAAAATGTTTATGGGGAAAACAACCAAAATGCCACCCTTTAGTTTAGAAATAGAAATTAAACGCACGATAATTTCAATTAAAATTATTTCTTGATTTTATTAGTTGTGCTCGGAGTTGCAACGATTTTGTATAACTGACTTGCCAAAAGCTTGACTTCAAATTTGTGTACATGTTTTCGCTGTAGCTCAGCTGAATAGATAACGCGACAAATGTAGCGAGATAAGAAAAACGAAGAACAAAGCTGCATAACAGCCCTGCGTTTGCAGCGCACACCTTTGAGCATTTAACTAGGTGCTAGCGGTCTGCTCTAAACACAGGCCAAATTTTTTTTTTTTTATTTTTTCGTTTTGTTGATCAAAATATAGTCGGTTACAATTTTAACACTTTTTCTACAGCAAAATAGCATCATGTCGGCTCCAGTTCGTGGTAAGATTTGAAATCCGGTATTGAGGTATAACTAATGGACCTCTGATTTCTTTGATAGGTACTAAGGCCTCAAAGCTGAGGTCCGAGGGAAAAGTTGAAAAGACCGCACCCATTGGTCCTTCTTGGGTGAGTAAAGGTGAATAATTTTACCGTGGAACTTGTGAATGCTAAACATTTTCCATAGGCTCTTACTTCCACCCGAGGCAGAGCCTTTAATCGTGGCTCCGAACCCACCTGTCGCGATACCAGTCCCAGTCGCATCCCGACCATCCACAGACCCAGATCAATCCCGACCCGTCGCATACCTATCCTCAGGCTTGCGGGTGACCCGAAGTGAAACACTTTCCCAGTTCGGGCCACTCCCTTGGAGGCAGTAACCAGTGCCATTGCGTGTTCCTTGCCCTTGCTTCTAGCTTCCAAGAATACAGTGGACCAGGACTCTGTCAAGCGGACTAAATGTTTGCCGCGCACAAGGGCTAAGTCAACGACGGAAGCTGGTGAGTAGCTGCTGACTCAATTCCCGATTTGAAAAATGTAATCTGTCTCCTGACCCTCAGTATTACAGCCGTCCTCGAGAAAGGAAAAATCGCATCACCGGGTAAACGAGTTGAACATGGTGCGAGGCTTGGAGATGCAGCACAAGAAGCTGGAGAACTTGCAGTCGAAGGTCATGAACAAAATCCGCATCTTGGCACCCAAAAAACTTCAAGGAGTCTACAAGTTTGTGGCCTTGGTGGTGAACGAGAACTGCAAGGTCGTGGTCGCCGACGATCTGCACCGATTGCCCAAGAATCTGCGTAAGTATATAGCAAATGCTATTATTTCTCTTTTATCTTGTTCCTATTATTTAACATGTCCAAAAGTAGGCACTCAATTTTTTCCCGCATACTTTAATAACTTAACTAATCTGTGAAATATCTTAATATTAAGAGCAATCTTAATTTTTAAAATGGCTCCTACTTGTTTTTAGTCCATTATATAAATATATAAAATGTTTTAAATTATAATACATTTTCGAAATGAATTCCGAAAATAGTCGATTAAAAAATTACAAAAAAACAAGAAAGAAAGCAAACTTCGGCAAGCCGAAGTTCATATACCCTTGCAGCTATTGCAAATATTAAATATTTTTGAAAACATTAAAATTATGATTAACTTGAAGCTGTCATAATTTGCAGCTCAATTACAATTATGGTGTTTCGACATATTGTTGCTTCTTAATCACACAAAATGCAAATGTTTGTCCTTTTATTGGACTTCAGCCCACTTACACTCTTACCATCTTGGAAACTCTACTTTAGAACGTATTACGCAAGTAACTGATCTAGGTGTCCTATTTGATAGCAAGTTATGTTTCAAAAGCCATATTTCTGTCATCAACAACAAAGTGTTACAGTGTGTACTCTTTAAGTACTCTTGGTACTTGGTATGCAATATGTGTGCATACTACATCTCCTTTCTTTTGAAAAATAACGTAATAAAATGTAATAATAATTTATAAATGATTATTATAAAATGGAATCTGAAAGAACTGGTATTGGTTTTATTTTTTATATATTATTAGAACTTATTTGGTTGATCAGACCATTTCTAATTATTTAGTTGAAAATTATGAGTGAAAATTCTTTGGCCTATCCTAATGAACTGTTTGGTTTTTATTTTTATTATTTGAATTGAAATATATTGTTATCATTTTTTTCGATGCTTTCAACCTTATAGGGTCCAGTATATTTAAAGTCTAGCTTATGCCCTGCTTCATTTTTCAATAAAACCTGATCTCCTATTTTTATGCTTTCAACCCTATAGGGTTTAGTATATTTAAAGTCTAGCTTATGCCCTGCTTCATTTTTCAATAAAACCAGATCTCCTATTTTTATGCTTTCAACCTTATAGGGTTTAGTATATTTAAAGTCTAGCTTATGCACTGTTTCATTTCTTAATAAAACCTGATCTCCTATTTTTATATCAAAATCTAAAGTATTTTTGTCAGAGTTAATTTTTTGTTTTTGCTAATGAGCTTCTAACATTAATCTTGCTCTCTTAAATGCTTGTTCTAGTCTAAACTTAGATTCTTTAGCATAGTCTTCTATATTATTTAGGAGTTTCATCTTATCTATACTATTAAAATGTGTAGGTAAATTTGAAGTTTTACCAAAAACTAACTCATATGGGCAAAAGTCCTGTGCCATAGAGGGGGTTGTATTAAAACAATATACGAAGTTTTTTTGAGCCACACGTCCCAATCTGTTTTGTCAACTGAGATGTATGATCGGGTGAACTCAGTAAATGTTCTGTGGCTTCTCTCCACGGTACCTACAGTCTGATGATGATGTGCGGTAGAAGTTATGTTTTTGATAGTCAAATTTTTGCATAAATCTTCTGTTATTGAATTTTTATTTTCTTTTCCCATGTCCGTAATGAACGTCTTCGAATTAAAATCTTCAAATATAGCTTTTCCTACAGTATTTGAACTTTTATTCGGTATTGGTATTGCTACAAGATATTTTGTTAAATCGCAGATTAGAGTTACTGCATATTGATTTCCTTGTTTAGATTTGGGAAGTGGACCGATCGTATCCAAAATTACCCTGTCGAAAGTGATTTGTGGCGTTTCAGTGATAGTCAATGGAGTCTTTGTGTGTTTCGTTGTATTTGATTTTTGGCATTTGAGGCACTTTCTTATATACTTTGATATATCTCTGGTCATGTTTTCCCATAATAATACCTTTTTATTTTTGCTAATGTTCTAGCTATGCCTGTATGGCCTCCTTGTATTGGATCATCCTTTCTCTTTATCATTATTTGATAATAGGGTCACCGGCTTGAGTAGCGCTAATCCTAGAGATTCTAGTATTTTATTGCCCATTATTTTGAAAGATTCCATTGAGATGGTGTCAAAGGTCTATTCGCTCGGAGCGACTTTGAGTTGGCTGATATACCGGCTTGCTTTTCTAGCCTTTGAAAGAACTGACCTAAGTTGAGAATTTCATTGGTGTACATATTGCCAACGTCAATTCCTGCTATAACTTTCTTCCCAGGCTTTAGTAAGCGAAGTGAATTCGTTAATCGCAAGGTCACTTCTTTTCGTACCTCATCATTTACAATGATATCGTATACGTTGGGCTGAGAAGCTTCATTTAGAGTTGCCTAGGAAAATTTTTTTTTCTTGTTCTGTTCCTGCTCAGAAATTTTTCAGTTTACTTTGATTTCTGGTAGTGACTTTCAGAATTTTATTATTCGTTTGAATATTTTTTAAGTCCGTTATGGTTATTCGAAATAATGCGTCTGCAATGTGATTGTACTTTCCCTTAAGACATTCAACAGTAAAATCGTATTCCTCTAAGTCAAGTCTCATTCTGGTTAATTTTTAACTTATGTTAGTCATTTAAAATAGATAGGTTAGTGGTCTGTGGTCTGTTTTTACTGTGAAGTTTTTTCAGTATACATATGGTCTAAAGTGTTTAATTGCCCAATGTATAGCTGCTAATTCTTGTTCTGTTGTGTTTTTTATTACTTTCTCCTTTTGTGAATGAACGTGATGCGTATGCTTCTTTTATTTTATGGGTATGGGTAAATAATTCCTCCCATTCCATACTAAGGCTTTTGTAGGCGACGAAATTTAGTGTTCGTCCTAAATATTCATTTTCTTTTTTAATTGATTTTACAAAAACTCTTGGAATTGTTGATAATACAATTCCTTTTTGTGTTCTGGAGCAATGAATCATTAATGAAAAATCTAACCTGAATAAATCAATGTATTTGCTCCTCGGGGTCGTTGAGACCAATTGTATAATTCTATGTTGAAAATTTGGGTCATTCCTATAGACCTTTGTAATGGCTTCCAGAGTGTTCATTTTTGGTTTTAAAAAAATAAGGATGATATTGGGAATTATTGTAATTTTATTGAATATGTTAACACATTTGTTTTTTTTATTTCAATAATGCCAATAATGATCGCAATTATGATGGGCAAGTTTTAAATTTTGTCCAAGTCGTTTGCTTGACTCTGGAATCTTTTGAGAATGCACTTAGTGTGCAATTTAAATAATTTTAAAAGCGCATTTGCTAATATTATAACTGCTATTATTACTAGCATAATTGTGATCATTTCTGTATCAGTTTTTTCAGATTCGATCTTATTTTCAACGTTTGCCGTTGAGTCTACCACTTTGGTGTCCACTAAACCCATTTTGGATGTTTTATGTATATTCTAGTTTAATGTAAATGTTTAATTGTTTAAAATATAGCATTTTGGAAAATTAAAAAAATTTTTTTTTGAGTATTTGTTGTTGGTTTTTATTTATTTGTTTTTATCTTTTGTTATATTATTTTAAATATATATATATATATATATATATATAGATATATTTATTTAAATTTTTTGTTATAAAATGGAATCTGAAAGAATTGGTATTGGTTTTATTTTTTATATATTATTAGAACTTATTTGGTTGATCAGACCATTTCTAATTATTTAGTTGAAAATTATGAGTGAAAATTCTTCGGCCTATCCTAATGAACTGTTTGGTTTTTATTTTTATTATTTGAATTGAAATATATTGTTATCATTTTTTTCGATGCTTTCAACCTTATAGGGTCCAGTATATTTAAAGTCTAGCTTATGCCCTGCTTCATTTTTCAATAAAACCTGATCTCCTATTTTTATGCTTTCAACCTTATAGGGTTTAATATATTTAAAGTCTAGCTTATGCCCTGCTTCATTTTTCAATAAAACCTGATCTCCTATTTTTATGCTTTCAACCTTATAGGGTTTAGTATATTTAAACCTGATCTCCTATTTTTATGCTTTCAACCTTATAGGGTTTAGTATATTTAAAGTCTAGCTTATGCACTGTTTCATTTTTCAATAAAACCTGATCTCCTATTTTTAAATTAAAACCTAAAGTATTTTTGTCACAGTTAATTTTTTGTTTTTGCTTATGAGCTTCTAAAATTAAACTAGCTCTCTTAAATGCTTGTTACAGTCTAAACTTAGATTCTTTAGCATCGTCTTCTATATTATTTAGGGGTTTTATATTATTTATACTATTAAAATGTGTAGGTAAACTTGAAGTTTTACCAAAAACTAACTCTGCCCTGCTGCTGCTCTGCTGTTCAACGCTTATATCTGACCGCTCTTCACCCCGCTGCTGCTTCAACGTTTATACGGTATCTGCTCCGCTGCTGTTAAGCGCTTGCAGTTGTTGCCCAACATTTCTCGCCTACGCTCGAGGCTGATACGGATGCTCCCCTCTTCTTCCGTGCACAGTGACCTGATAATAAACCAAAATGACCATCGCTTGCACTGCTAATAAATGCGAGTATAATGGCATTATTAGTGGGGATACTTACCTCATCTGCTGGTTATGTGATAACTGTTAAATGTGCTGGAGCTGGCTTCAAGGCCGTGTTGGGGATTTAATCTCCAAACGAGTTGGTTTTACCTGGTCCTGCTCGTCTTGCCGCGAGATGACGTATGAAAGCGTACGTTCATGAGGCAAACTAGGACTGGATTTGTTGAAGCTCGTAAACTCTTCAACGCTATGAATGACAAATTCCTGGCAGTGGAATCTCAGTTTCTTGGACTTAAGATTTTTAGCGAGTCACCAAAAAGAAAAATCCCAAATAATAATCTTCAACTTCCTGTTTATGATTTACCAGATAGATGGCGACGCCAACTAATGCTAATAATATGGACCTTTCGCCGAACTACTTAACACCATCTCTTCTGTTCACGCACTCCTGGACCTTCTTCTGTTCACTCCCGTGGCTCATTGGATACGGAATCACTTGGTATTGTTCTCCCGGAAGAAAGTATGGCCTCTCTTGAATTACAACTGGCTCCTGTTGCTACCAACTCTGCTCCTACATCTGCTTCTACATCTGGTGCTGTTTCCTTCTCCAACGATATACCTGGCCCAAGCCATGCGGCTCCTAGACGCACTAAGAAAAACTAATCTGTCAGAAAGAAGAAATATTCGTTGATAAGTTTGTTATCTATAGAACTGACCGCATCTCCCTGGGCGGTGGCGTATTAATTGCAGTTCACAACTCACTTTCATCGGAGATTTTTCCTTTGAAAACCCACTTCCCATTGAATTCGTTGCAGTTAAAATTAATATCAATAACATTAATATTTATATAACTTGCTCTTACATTCCACCTAGATCTGATACTTCTCTCTATTTAATGCACCTGTCTGCCATTCAATTAGTATCCGCTTCTTTTGCCGATGAGGATCTCTTCATTTGACTCCAATCTCCTTTTTGCCGAAAGCCAGCACGACTTTATCGACGGCCTGACGGACTTGTCTCTGGGCCAGATAAACTTTGTTAAGAACCATATGGATACACTTCTTGACTTAACATTTGTTAATAACGACACTCTCGCTAATGTCCTCAGAAGCCCTTCCTTTTCTCTGCCTAAAGACCCCTATCATCCAACCCTGTTGAATGTTGAGATCGTTGCAGAAATTCAGACTAAGGCGGCCTTACGCGTAAAATGTTTCCGCAATGCCAATTTTGTTGGTTTACACCACCATTTGAGTGCTATCGATTGGTCCTTCTTAAAATCATGTAATGACCTAGAAATTGCAGTGTCATCCTTTAATTTGACATTGCAGTCGTCGATAAATCTTTTCGTTCCTGAGGTATCGGTAAATGTCTCTTCTAAGCCCCCAAGGTTCTTACCTCAAAAATAAAAAGTCGAGGATGTATAAAAAATACTTAAAATCCAATTCTGCGGTGGATTTTTCCAATTATGTCACGACCCGCGTGCTGTTTTTTAATGCCTTTAAACTTTGTTATAAATGCTACATCGCTCAATGTAGAGATAACATTCGTAATGATCCGAAAAGTTTTTACTCCTTTGTAAACTCCAAAAGAAAATCAAATGCGTATCCCTCAACTATGTATTTTCACAACCGAACTGAATCATCATCTTTAGACATTGAAAAATTTAATACTATTTTGTATTAACAACGCGAAAACTTTGTGAACGCAGTAGTTCGAGACGATTTTAATTTGCGAAAAATTGTGAAACTATGTCGAAAGCGCGACGAAAAGGAGTGGCTACGATGATGTTCGATGGATCACTCACAATTATATTTCAATAATTTCTCTTAGAACCTAACTTATGCTACGGTGGCGAGAGACGGGGCGAATTCGCAAGAGCGAACAGACGAAAGCTTTATTGGCTCCCGCTCTCGCCCTACAACTAGTGATTTAAATACAAGCGCTGAGTGCGCAAACACCGCCCCCTCTGAAGGGACGACGTCCTTCAGCCCAGAACGGGCAACAGGGCCAGTCGGTGGACAGCTCGCCGATATTCGCCGTCCTGCGTCCTGACGTCCGCCACGCGAACCTTGCTATCGGCGCCGGCGTGCACCGCTACCACTCGTCCGATCCTCCACTGCTGGGGCGGAAGATTGTCTTCTGCGACGGCGACGAGCGCTCCCACGACGAGGTTGGGCTCCCCCTGGTGCCACTTGGACCGCTGCTGGAGGCTGGAGATGTACTCCCGGGACCATCGCTGCCAGAACCTGTGCCTGAGAGACGAGACACCTCGCCATCGTCGCAAGCAGGTCAGGCTGATCTGGTCCGGGAGCGCCGCTGATGGTGGGGCCAGAAGAGGGCCGCCGATGAGCAGATGCCCGGGGGTCAGGGCCTCGCCGTCGTTCGGGTCGCTGCTTAGAGCGCCGAGGGGCCTGGAGTTGAGCACGGCCTCCACGCTGGTGAGCAGAGTTCCGAGCTCCTCCGCGGTCAAGAGGTCTTGGCCTACCGTCCGAAGGAACAGGTGCTTTGCAGACTTCACACCTGCCTCCCATAGTCCGCCGAAGTGCGGTGCTCTGGGCGGTATGAACGCAAACTCGCATCCTTTTTTTGATGCGAATGTTTCGATACCGCCCCCCTGCTCCTCCAGACGGGCTCGGAACTCTCTCATGTGGCGATCTGCGCCGACGAAATTGGTGGCGTTGTCGCACCACACCTTTTCCGGAATCCCGCGACGACTCACGAACCTTTGAAATGCCAACAAGAACGCATCAGTGGTTAGGTCAGACACTAATTCTAAGTGGACCGCTTTGGACGCAAAACAGACGAACAAGGCCACGTACGACTTGTACGGTGGCTTACCACGGATACGATACGTTGTGCTGAAGGGACCACAAAAATCAACGCCACAAATATTGAACGGGCGGAGAGCTCGAAGTCTATCTGCTGGCAAGTTTCCCATAATTTGCGTCAAAAGTTGCGGCTTACAGCGAAAGCAGCGCATGCACGACCGAACTGTTCGTCGGCAGACTTCTTGAGCATTAACTAGCCAGATTTTCTCGCGCAGACGACTTACGAGAGCTCGTGGGCCAGCGTGACAGTTCGTAACGTGCAGGTATGACACATAGGATCTGACGAACTGTGAGCTTTTAGACAGCAACAACGGGAATTTGGCTTCGTACGGGATAGGAGCATTCAATAACCGACCCCCAACTCGTAGCAATGTCGAGGAGCACCAATCCGATTTATTTTCCTGAAGAAAAGGGTTTAACTTTTGAATATTCGTTGCTACCGGTTTATTCTTCCGAATTTTACTTATGTCGTCCCTGAACTCGTGAAATTGGACAACTTCGACAATTTTATCAAAAGCGAAATCCAGTTCTCTTGGCGAAATACTTTTTTCAAAGGGCTTCGACACCTTTCTGCACCTTTGAATAAAACGAAAAACCCACACGAAAACTCTCAGAAGCTTCAGGTGCGACGAAAAAGACTCTATTTTCTGAAGCACATAATTTGGCTCTGGGCTGACTACGAGAGCTATTGCCGATTTGCGTAGCTCCATCGACATTACATCAGCCGGCAGTTCGAAGTGTTTATTTACAGGCCAATTATTTTCTGAGTCTAGCAAGAACGAAGGCCCACCGAACCAAATGGACGTTGTAAGCTCCTCTACGTCACATCCTCGGGACACTACATCTGCTGGGTTGACTTTCGTGGGAACGTGTCTCCAAATTGCTTTCTCCGACCACTCCTGAATTTCTGCAACCCGGTTCGAAACAAAAACCGACAACGACGAGGGATGGGTTTTAATCCAGTGTAAAGTGATCTCGGAGTCTGTCCACAGGAAAACATTCTCAATGGGAGAATTTAGCAATGGCCTGACACGATTATAGAGATCTGCTAAAAGGTGAGCTGCACACAGCTCAAGGCGAGGCAAAGTTTTCGTCTTGAGGGGAGCTACTTTCGATTTGGCGGTCAATAAAGACACTTTCAAACCTTCAGCAGTTTGAGTCCGAATGTAGATGCACGCTCCATACGCTCGCATGGAAGCATCAGCGAAACCATGTATTTGAATCGGGACTTGTGGATCTGTGTTGACGAATCGCGATACCTTAATTTTAGGCAGCTGCAGAAGCGTCGCTTTAAACGTCTCCCACGACGTGAGCAACTGCATCGGTAGCGACTCGTCCCAATCTAATTTTCGAAGCCACAGTTCCTGCAACAACATCTTTGCCTTTGTGACCAAAGGACACAAGAGGCCAAGTGGGTCGAAAAGTCGAGCAGTCACCGACAAAATATTTCGTTTTGTCGCGCGAAGATCCAGGAAAGAGTCATCCAACCGAAATTGAAAGTAATCTTTAACCGGTAACCAAACCACGCCAAGGGTCTTGGTTACGTCTGAGTCTGCCATAAGTGGCATTACAGCGCTATCAGATGCGGATAACTCTGGGCAGTTTGAAAACCACTTTGCCAATTCAAAGCCTGCCTCTTGCAAGACCTGAGAAACTTCGTCTCGAAGGCTTTGCAGGTCCTCAACGCATCCGGCGCCAGTCAACAAATCGTCAACATAAAAATCATTCTGAATAACCTTTGCGGCTTTTGGATGAGTTGCTTGCGCCATCTCTCCTAGCCGCATTAAACACCGAATCGCCAAAAAGGGTGCTGGCGAAGTTCCATATGTAACGGTGTTCAACTTAAAGATTTTCAGGGACTCAGAAGGATCTCGTCTCCATACTATGAGCTGGAAGTTACGATCAGCTTCGTCCACCATCACTTGGCGATACATCTTTTTGACGTCGGCCGCAAGGGCAAACTTATGCAATCTAAACCGAAGCAGAGTCGAGTACAGCTCCTCTTGAATAGTTGGGCCTACCATCAAGATGTCATTCAACGCTACCTGCGTAGAAGTACGGCTCGATGCATCGAAAACTACTCTCAACTTAGTTGAAGTACTTTGTGGCCGTAAAACGCATTGGTGCGGAATGAAATAGTGCGGAGTATTCGGAATTTTGTCATTGGTGGAAGACATGTGGCCCAGTGAAACATATTCCTCCATGAATTCAATATACATCTTCTTCAGCGAAGGGTCCTTTGACAATTTCCTTTCTAGCGACAAAAATCTACGTTTCGCAACTTCGTATGACGAACCAAGAGTATTTGGGTCAGATTTAAACGGCAAACGAACCGAAAATCTACCGGACGACAATCTTTGAGTATTTTTCTCAAAGTGTTGTTGACAGAGTTGTTGCTCAGGAGTATGGACTTTAGCCTTGGGCGGCAAGTCCTCCACAGACCAAAATTTCTGCAGGGTTGTGTCAATTGACTCCAACGCTTCCTCCTGGCAGCTGAGATGTACCATTTTTTCAGCGTTTTTATTATTTTCAGAGGCACATCTGCCTGACACTATCCAGCCGAGAACTGTCTTTTGTAGGATGGGGAATTCAGGCCCCTGCTTTATCTGGCCAATAGATAAAAGTTCAAAGAATGTTTCAGCGCCGATAAGCATATCTATTTTTTGGGGCTTGAAGAAGAATGGATCTGCCAACTGAATATTTTCAGGCACCCTCCACCCGCTGGTGTTCACCGCTTGATCCGGATGATAACCAGAAATATTTTTCATAATCCAAAAATCGGACGACAATTGGCTGTTCCCTATTCGCGACTTCACAATCGTGTGTATTTTTTTTGTGGCTTGGGCATTAGTTCCACCAATGCCTCGCAAGCTCATGCACACGTCCTCTCTTGTAATTTTGAGCCTCTGAGCGAGCTCGTCGGTTACAAGTTTAATTGTGAACCAGAGTCGAGCAACGCTCGAGCTAATACAAAATAATGTAGCAAAGTGTGATGTGAGGAATTGCACACTCTACATCTGTTCGATTTGCATTTTTTGACCGTGTGACCCTTTCTTAAACAGTTAATGCATAAGGGTGCTCTTTTAGCGAAATCGAATCTTTGCTGAACTGTCAGGGCTGCGAAGGAAGCGCAGTTTCCAATCTGATGTTCAGCTGAGTTGCAATACATGCATTGAACAGAGTCGTTCCTGGCAGCGACAAACGAAAAACTCCTATTTCCATTCTTCTTAGGGTTAGATTGGGCCTGCTGAACAGTTTGGGCTTGGAAGCCTCTTCTGCTACCATGTGTTGGTATCGCCTGTTGAGGGCCGCCTCACATTCGCTCCAAAGTGGAAGCGAAGTATAATCTAACTGTTCTTCCCATTTTCTTTTAGTTCCTGCATCGACCTTGCTCATTACCAGATGTATTAAAATGGCATTAGTAATGCGTCTATCATCCCCAATAGACAGCAAGGAGTCATACAAGGCTGTGACCGTGTCGATGAGGGTTCTCAAGGCTGTAGCTGAAGGCTGGGAAATTTTTTGCAAATTAAAAAGTGTCGATATGTTGTCAAAAAAAATAAGACAATCATTATCGTACACCCGCTTCAGGCTAGCAAGGGCTTTGGGATAATTTTCCGCAGTGACTTGGAAGGCCCTAACTGTTCCTAAAGCGTCTCCAGCTAAACACGAAATTAAATGATTGAATTTTTCAATATCGTGTAAAGTGTCATCTTTGTCAACGAAAGTTTCGAAAAGGCTTATAAAATTTTTAAATTCGGAGTGTTTTCCGCTAAAAGTTGGGAGTGCAACGCTCGGCAGACGGCATTGAGGCGGGCGATTTGCTGGCGGAGCGGATTTCTCGATATTATTTGTTTGGACTTATTTAAAATTGAAATCAGCAATGACTTTGTCATTACGGCCCTCTCTTCCAACTCTTCGCGGTATACATCTTTTGTATCTTTCACTTCTATTTGGTTTTGCAAAAGTGAAGCATTTTCAATGTGCGTATTTAGAATCTCTAATCGACACTCAAGCTCGACCGGATTTATAGATAATTTAGCTTCTTTTAAGTGGCGATAAGTTCGGTTAATACTTTTCATGCAAACATCTCGTTGATGTTTAAGCTCTTCGATATCCTTAGTTGCCATTGCGTTTATTTGTATTTATTTAGTTGGTATCGAAGAGGTGTTAAATATTTATTTTTATTAAATTATTATTTTTTTTTTTTGTTAAATAATAAAATAAAATCAACGATCGCACACGGTGTAAGGGAGCTAAGTGCCGAGAGAATTACAGCGAAAAATCTAAATAGGGTTTTTATATTTTTTTTTTTATATAAACCCTGCGACAGTATATGCCGCACGCACGCACTGTAGGGGAGTTACCGCTCAAGCTCAAGCGTACCGACAAAACGAACAAACGTTTAGGCAGACCGAAAATTGCACTGCTGCAGCGATCGAGAACGAAAACGACAAAAGATAACTCGAAATAGCGGCAGCGGTGTCGGTGTGCGTGTGTATGTGTACGCGGCTAGCGGTTCTTCCTATGCAGATGCTAACGGAGAATGATACACTGACCGATAACTAAGGGCAACGAATATGTATATAAGCCTGATGCCAAAATGCGCGCAAAATTATGAAAAGCGCGGAAAATTGGAAAAGCGCGGGAAAATTCTGAAAAGCGCGGGAAATGTTCGTACAACTGCAGCGAAAGTTATTGCCGCTAATTTTCTGAGAGCTTCAATTTTTACAATTTGCACTTTTTTTTTTTTTCCAGCTATTTTTATTTATACCCTAAATTGGTGCTCACTACGACGAAAGTTGGGGGAATTAAGTTCGCACTAATTGGGTCGACGACGAGTATTTTATTGCTTGTTCTTTGGCCAAAGCGATTCACATATGTATAATTCGAAATAGATTATGTTTATTGTAGAATTTTGGTTGTTAGTACATGCAAATTTTTATTTCTTGGTTAGAATGCTCACTATCTACCGATTTTTACACGAATGCAAAAAGTTGAAAGATGGGCCAAAACACAATTGACAAAACGCCACAGATTAACTTTCAACTTTTGGCACTCTATACCTGGATGGCCGACTTGATAATTGCAACTTCCTTTTTGTCTTCCATTGGCGGCAGCAGCAAATTGAGCAATTAAAATTGCCGAAACGTCAGGCGCAACTTCAAGAACGGCAGAAAATTTCCAGCGACGAAATTATTGAATTTAATTTGTTGGCCGAACCGACACGAATAAATTGGTTGTTGTTGGTATTGTTTATAGTTTTCACCGACAAAAAAAATTAAAACTCGCGAACTCTACTGCTGATCACGTCGGGGTCACCATGAAAAATTTAATACTATTTTGTATTAACAACGCGAAAACTTTGTGAACGCAGTAGTTCGAGACGATTTTAATTTGCGAAAAATTGTGAAACTATGTCGAAAGCGCGACGAAAAGGAGTGGCTACGATGATGTTCGATGGATCACTCACAATTATATTTCAATAATTTCTCTTAGAACCTAACTTATGCTACGGTGGCGAGAGACGGGGCGAATTCGCAAGAGCGAACAGACGAAAGCTTTATTGGCTCCCGCTCTCGCCCTACAACTAGTGATTTAAATACAAGCGCTGAGTGCGCAAACAGACATTTCTAATATTTTTGCAAACTTTTTTCAGTCAACCTACTCTTTACAATCCCAAGACTTCTCCACTCCCTACCCTTATGATCTGCCCTGCATCAATAATAATTTTGTTCCTCAATTTGAAGTTAGCGATGTTCTTAAAGCCCTTCTGTCGCTGGATACGTCCTATTCTGCGGGCCCTGATAACATTCCTAGCAGTGTTCTAAGAAACTGTGCCGAAGCTCTGTCTTGGCCAATCACTTTTCTATTTAACTTATCTTTATTATCTTCAGAGTTCCCGAGAATTTGGAATGAATCTTTTATTATTCCAATTCATAAAAAAGGCTCAAGGTCCGATGTCGAAAATTATCGAGGTATAGCCAAACTTTCTGCCATACCTAAGCTTTTTGAACAGCTGGTCACTTGTACACTTCAACATATGTGTGCCTGCATCATCTCTCCCGCACAGCATGGCTTTGTAAAACAACGGTCGACTACTACTAATCTTCTTGAATTTTCTACTCTCATCCACCGTAGTTTCCTAAATAAATGCCAAACTGACGTTATTTTTACTGACTTCAGCAAGGCATTTGATTCAGTAAGCCATAGCTTTTTCCTTCATATACTTAGCCTATCTTTCAAACAGAACTCAACGCGTCCTCTTCAATAATCAACTTTTCTCCGTCGTAAATTTTTTTTCTGGTGTCCCCCAAGGTAGTCTTTCGTTCTGTTTATTAATGATCTTCCAAAAGTTGTGTCATTGCCTCTACTCTAATGTATGCGGGCGACTTATCATTCTCTCGCCTACAGTCGGACATTGATCAATTACAATTATGGTGTTCCAACAATTTGTTGCTTCTTAATCACACTAAACACACCGGACTTCAGCCCACATACACTCTTACCATCTTGGAAACTCTACTTTAGAACGTGTTACGCAAGTAACTGATCTAGGTGTCCTATTTGATCGCGAGTTATGTTTCAAAAGCCTTAATTCTGTCATCATTGGTAAAGCTAATGGTGTTTTAGCCTTCATAAAACGTTTCGCCAAGGAGTTTGACGACCCGTATACATCAAAGACTCTTTACATTTTCACGTTTCGCCCTTTTTCGGAGTACTGCGCATGTGTTTGGAGCCCTCAATATATTGATCAACAAAAATTAATCGAGTCAGTCCAAAAGCAATTTTTATTATTTGCTCTTCGACAGCTGAATTGGGACCCGGTGAGGCTTTTGCCACCTTAATCTTCAAGGTTAATGTTAATTGATCTAAAGTCTTTAAAACATCGTAGAATGTGCAGCGGAGTAATTTTTTTGCATAGGCTTCTCATTGGTGAGGTGAATTCTGGCCTCCTCCTAAGCGGGTGCTTTGTTCAAATTGTAACGCAGTACATCCTGCAATATCTTTGGAAAATTCTATTGATCGGATATCTTCAAACATTTATGCTTTTCTTGAATCATATAATATTTAGTTAGTTTTAAGTTATATATATTTTAGCATATATGTGTAAGTTAGCAATAAATAAATAAATGTATGATCCGATGAACTCATAAAATGTTCTGCGGCACCTACAGTCTGATGATGATGAGCGGTAGAAGTTATGTTTTTGATATTCAAATTTTTGTATAATTCTTCTATTATTGAATTTTTGTAATCTGTTTCCGTGCCCGTAATGAACGTCTTTATTGGACCGTACTTCAAAATAAAATCTTCAAATATAGCTTTTGCTACTGTATTTGCGCTTTTATTCGGCATTGGTATTGCTACAAAAAATTTTGTTTAATTGCAGATTAGGGTAGTGGACCGATCGTATCCAACTTTACCCTGTCGAAAGCCATTTATGGCGTTTCAGTGCTAGTCAAAGGGTCTCATTCTGGTTAGTTTTGAACTTGGGTTAGTCATTGAAAATAGATATATTAGTGGTCTGTTTTTACTGTGAAGTGTTTTCCGTATATATAAGGTCTAAAGTGTTTAATTGCCCAATGTATGGCTGCTAATTCTTTCTCCTTTTGTGAATGGACGTGTTGGACGTAAGCTACTGGTAGATGCGTTCCATTTTGTTCTTGTGTTAAAACGGCTCCTCATCCGTTGTTATGCAAAATTCTTTATATATATATAATGTTGGTTTCGTCAGTTCTATTTTTAGTTACTCGAAGGCTTTTGAATTTTATATTCTTTTTGCATAATCGCGATAAATGTCGTGAAAATCGGAAAAATTTGTAATGAATCTTCTGTAATAATTGCAGAATGCAATAAATCTTCTAGCGCTATCTGCTTCCGTTGGGACTGGGTATTTTTCTATGACCTCATATTTCTTGTTGTCTGGAAGAATTCCTTTGTCAGTACACTTATGTCCAAGGAAGGTCACTTCGTGTCTGAAAATTCGCACTTTTCTGGGTGCAATTTAAGGTTGTGTTTACTGCATAAATCAAAAACGTTTGTGAGGTTTTTAATCATATGCTTTTCTGAACAACCGATGACAATTAGGTCATCCAGCCTGTGAAGGTTCGATACCTGAAAATGCAATTGTCATCATTATTTGGAAAGAATTTGGTGCTATTTTAATTTAATTTTAAGCCATAAGGTAATCGCGTGAAACGATAGCATCCATTGCTGGTGGAAAATGTATCTGTATGTTTGTCATTTTCGTTTGCTTTTACTATTTCGTAGTCATCTAATGGTTCAAATTTTAGTTCCTTTAAATTGATAATTTTTTTTATTTGTAGTATTTAAAATTCGGATAAATGTATTTTTTGAATCTGCAATGGAGTTTCCAATGAAGACTCCGATTTGGATTTCTTGGTTTGGTATTAATAAATACCTGGTTGCTGCATAGAATTGCTGGTAGATTTGTCAAATTGTTTTGAAGTGTATGTATATTTATTGGAATGTTTATTGGGTGATCGAGATTGTTGGGCCTTAGTATAAGCCAATCGTTTTCTGGTTTTAAGTCTATTTGACAATTATATTTTTTCATGAAGTCGATGCCAATTATTCCATCACATGGAATTGGAAAATCTGTTGATACTAAAAAGAAATTATGTGCGATGGCATAGTTATTTGAAAAGAGTTCTATTGAAGTTAATCCCTTAGAGTTGGTTGTTCCTTCACAACACCTGATATGTTGAATAATATTTGTGTGATCTATGTTAAATGAATATGAATTTTTTTATTAAGGAAATCTCTGCACCAGTATCAACTAAAAATGTAAATAATTTCTTAGTTTGTTCATTCCGGAGTGAAACGAAAAGATTAAAATTAAGATTGATTGTATGAACCGTTTGCTTTACGTTTGTTTCTATCTTAAGGGTGTTTACGAGTTTTCCGTTGTAGCTTGTACAGTTCGGACATTATTATTATTATTACCATTATTATTATTATTATTATTTCTGTTTGCATTGTTATTATTGTTGTAGTTACGGTTATTGGGTCCGCCACGGTTGTTACCTCTGTAATTTCCACAACATCTATTATTATAGTTGTTGGTCCGGTTATCATAACTTTGATTATAACCGTTGTATCGGTTATGTCCATTGTTTTGGTATTGGTAGTCACCGTTGTAGCTATCACGGCCTTCTCTAACACGAAAAGTACTTCGATAGGCTTGTTCTCCACGTGCGTATAATATGGAGTTCGCGTTGCCCGTCATTTGTATAGCATCATTCTTTGTGATATCATCATTCATTGTGGTAAAGTTACCAGCTTCTAGTATTGTTTTAAGTCTGCCATGCTCATAGTTTTTAACCATTGTGTTGATGGCTTCTTTTGTGTTGAACTTATCAGCATGTTCGGCTGTCTATTTCAGTGGTAGATTTTCCATTCTGCGTTGTTTTAGTCATTTTAGCCTTTAGTACATCGGATGTTTCACCGACGACATTGGCTTCCAGCTTCGCAAGAATTGTCGTAATAGTGGTTTTATTTTGCACCTTGTATAAGGTAGAGCCTACTATTTTTGACTTAATTACTTCGTAGCTTCAATTTTTGGCCATTGAATTCGGGTATGGCTCTTGATATATCTTTTATGTATGCCCGCTGGGCAATGGTTTCGTCTGCCATTATGGTAGGCTTGGATTCTATTATTCCAAGTCTGAATCTTCAGTATCCTCTTCCTGTGTTTTTGGTATTATTAATACCGCAGGGATTGTTAGATCGTGTAGATCGGTTTCTTCTAGCTTAGTTTCTTTTTCTACCTCAGAGTCTGAGCTTTCTTGTGTGTCTGACTCAGTTGGTTCAGGGTTATTTGATTCAAGTTTTTCACTTGGATCTATTGTCAGAGGTGTATTTAAAATTGTTGGTATAGTTATATCCAATTTATACCTCTCTCTGACTGTTAATAAGTTCGAAAGTAACTTGATCAATAATTTTGATACCTTTGACCAGATCGTTTTACTTATTATTTTTCCATTTTCATGCTTTAATATAATGCCAATAATGATCGCAATTATGATGGTGAAGTTTTAAATTTTGTCCAAGTCGTTGCTTGACTTTGGAATCTTTTGAGAAGGCACTTATTGTGCAATTTAAATAATTTTAAAAGCGCATTTGCTAACAATATAACTGCTATTATTATTAGCATTATTGTGATCATTTCTGTATCAGTTTTTTCAGATTCGATCTTATTTTCAACGTTTGCCGTTGAGTCTACCACTTTGGTGTCCACTAAACCCATTTTGGATGTTTTATGTATATTCTAGTTTAATGTAAATGTTTAATTGTTTAAAATATAGCATTTTGGAAAATTAAAAAATTTTTTTTTTGAGTATTTGTTGTTGGTTTTTATTTATTTGTTTTTATTTTTTGTTATATTTTTTAAATATATATATATATATATATATATATATATATATATATATATAGATATATTTATTTAAATTTTTTTGTTATAAATGGAATCTGAAAGAATTGGTATTGGTTTTAATTTTTTATATATTATTAGAACTTATTTGGTTGATCAGACCATTTCTAATTATTTAGTTGAAAATTATGAGTGAAAATTCTTTGGCCTATCCTAATGAACTGTTTGGTTTTTATTTTTATTATTTGAATTGAAATATATTGTTATCATTTTTTTCGATGCTTTCAACCTATAGGGTCCAGTATATTTAAAGTCTAGCTTATGCCCTGCTTCATTTTTCAATAAAACCTGATCTCCTATTTTTATGCTTTCAACCTTATAGGGTTTAGTATATTTAAAGTCTAGCTTATGCCCTGCTTCATTTTTCAATAAAACCTGATCTCCTATTTTTATGCTTTCAACCTTATAGGGTTTAGTATATATAAAGTCTAGCTTATGCCCTGCTTCATTTTTCAATAAAACCTGATCTCCTATTTTTATGCTTTCAACCTTATAGGGTTTAGTATATTAAAGTCTAGCTTATGCACTGTTTCATTTCTTAATAAAACCTGATCTCCTATTTTTATATCAAAATCTAAAGTATTTTTGTCATAGTTAATTTTTTTTTTTTGCTAATGAGCTTTTAACATTAATCTTGCTCTCTTAAATGCTTGTTCTAGTCTAAACTTAGATTCTTTAGCATAGTCTTCTATATTATTTAGGAGTTTCATCTTATCTATACTATTAAAATGTGTAGGTAAATTTGAAGTTTTACCAAAAACTAACTCATATGGGCAAAAGTCCTGTGCCATAGAGGGGGTTGTATTAAAACAATATACGAAGTATTTTAGCCACACGTCCCAATCTGTTTTGTCAACTGAGATGTATGATCGGGTGAACTCAGTAAATGTTCTGTGGCTTCTCTCCACGGTACCTACAGTCTGATGATGATGTGCGGTAGAAGTTATGATTTTGATAGTCAAATTTTTGCATAAATCTTCTGTTATTGAATTTTTATTTTCTTTTCCCATGTCCGTAATGAACGTCTTCGAATTAAAATCTTCAAATATAGCTTTTCCTACTGTATTTGAACTTTTATTCGGTATTGGTATTGCTACAAGATATTTTGTTAAATCGCAGATTAGAGTTACTGCATATTGATTTCCTTGTTTAGATTGGGAAGTGGACCGATCGTATCCAAAATTACCCTGTCGAAAGTGATTTGTGGCGTTTCAGTGATAGTCAATGGGGTCTTTGTGTGTTTCGTTGTATTTGATTTTTGGCATTTGAGGCACTTTCTTATATACTTTGATATTTCTCTGGTCATGTTTTCCCATAATAATACCTTTTATTTTTGCTAATGTTCTAGCTATGCCTGTATGGCCTTCTTGTATTGGATCGTCCTTTCTCTTTATCATTATTTGATAATAGGGTCACCGGCTTGAGTAGCGCTAATCCTAGAGATTCTAATATTTATTGCCCAT
>NW_026453444.1:0-29240 GCF_025200985.1 Drosophila gunungcola
AGCCAGGAAAAGATCACACAATACCAGCCTCATATAGACCGATAAGTTTACTCTCGTGTCTATCAAACTAAAAACTAAAACTAAAATCCAGTAACCTCCTTTGGCTCATAAACGCTCGCTCCCCCCTCTGCCTGGACTTCAAGGTTCTGCTCTACAATTCAACGCTTTAGCCAGTCTGGACTTACGGCTCCCAATTGTGGGGAAACATCGACATATCCAGCGAGCACAATCAAAAATCCTGAGAACTATCACTGGGGCACCTTGGTATGTTCGGAACGACAACATCCACAGAGATCTTGGCATTCTACCAGTAAAAGATGAAATTTCAAAACAAAAGGCGTCCTACCACACCAAGCTAACTTCTCATCCAAACCAGCTCGCCAGGGGCCTAGCCAGGGTTTCCAACCGGACCCGATTGCAACGAAATGACCTTCCAGCTCAGCAATAGTTATTAGAGCCCTTACATACCGCGTCAGTCAACTTGACTGTCAGATATAGCTTTTAATTTAAGATTTTATATACTTATTGTTAGTCTCTATTCAGAGAAGATTCATATGTAAAAAAAAAAAAAAAAAAAGGATTCGAGTTTGCGTTCATACCGCCCAGAGCACCGCACTTCGGCGGACTATGGGAGGCAGGTGTGAAGTCTGCAAAGCACCTGTTCCTTCGGACGGTAGGCCAAGACCTCTTGACCGCGGAGGAGCTCGGAACTCTGCTCACCAGCGTGGAGGCCGTGCTCAACTCCAGGCCCCTCGGCGCTCTAAGCAGCGACCCGAACGACGTCGAGGCCCTGACCCCCGGGCATCTGCTCATCGGCGGCCCTCTTCTGGCCCCACCATCAGCGGCGCTCCCGGACCAGATCAGCCTGACCTGCTTGCGACGATGGCGAGGTGTCTCGTCTCTCAGGCACAAGTTTTGGCAGCGATGGTCCCGGGAGTACATCTCCAGCCTCCAGCAGCGGTCCAAGTGGCACCATGGGGAGCACAACCTCGTCGTGGGAGCGCTCGTCGTCGTCGCAGAAGACAATCTTCCGCCCCAGCAGTGGAGGATTGGACGAGTGGTAGCGGTGCACGCCGGCGCCGATAGCAAGGTTCGCGTGGCGGACGTCAGGACGCAGGACGGCGAGTATCGGCGACCTGTCCATCGACTGGCCCTGTTGCCCGTTCTGGGCTGAAGGACGTCGTCCCTTCAGAGGGGGCGGTGTTTGAGCACTCAGCGCTTGTATCACTAGTTGTAGGGCGAGAGCGGGAGCCAATAAAGCTTTCGTCTGTTCGCTCTTGCGAATTCGCCCCGTCTCTCGCCACCGTAGCATAAGTTAGGTTCTAAGAGAAATTATTGAAATATAATTGTCAGTGATCAATCGAACGTCATCGTAGCCACTCCTTTTCGTCGCGCTTTCGACATAGTTTTCACAAAGTTTCGCAAATTAAAATCGTCTCGAACTACTGCGTTCACAAAGTTTTCGCGTTATTAATACAAAATCGTATTACATTTTTCAGATAGTTTTCCGCTTGAAGTTGGGAGAGCAATGCTCGGCAGGCGGCATTGAGGCGGGCGATTTGCTGGCGGAGCGGATTTGTCGTATTATTTTGTTTGCACTTATTTAAAATCGAAATCAGCAATGACTTTGTTGTTGCGGCCCTCTCTTGTAAGTCTTCGCGATATACATCTTTGTATCTTTGACTTCTATTTGATTTTGCAAAAGTGAAGCATTTTCAATGTCCGTATTTAGAATCTCTAATCGACACTAAAGCTCAACCGGATTCACAGATAACTTAGCTTCTTTTAAATGGCGTTACGTTCGGTTAATACTTTTCATGCAAACATCACGTTGGTGTTTAAGTTCTTCGATGTTCTTGGTTGCCATTGCGTTTATTTGTATTTATTATGTTGGTATCAAAGACGTGTTAAATATTTATTTTTATTAAAATTTTTTATTTGTTAATCTATAAAAAACAACGAATAATGTACCGATCGCACGCAGTATAGGGGAGAAGTAGAAGTAGAGAAGCAGACCGAAAATTGCTGCAGCGATCGAGAACGAAAGCGACCAAAAATAACTCGGAATAGCGGCAGCGGTGTCGGTGTGCGTGAGTATGTGTACGCGGCTAGCGGCTCTTCCTGGGCAAATGCTAACGGAAAATGATACACTGACCGATAACTAAGAGCAACGAATATATATATGAAAAGCGCGGGAAAATGTTTAGTCAAACGTCGGCGAAAGTTTTTGCCGCTAATTTTTGAGAAATACACTTTTCACAATTTGAACTTTTTTCCAGCTGTTTTATTTATACTCTAACTTGGTGCTCACTACGACGAAAATTGGGGGGATTAAGTTTGCACTAATTGGGTCGACGACGAGTATTTTATTTGCTTGTTTATGGGCCAAAGCGATTCACATATAATTCGAAATATACTATGCTTTATGCAGAATTTTGGTTGTTAGTGCATGCAAATTTGTATTTTTTGGTTAGAAAGCTCACAATTTACCAATATTTACACGAATGTTGAAAGATGGGCCAAAACGCAATTAACAAAACGCCACAGATTAAATTTCAACTTTTAGCAGTCTATACCTGGTTGGCCGACTCGACAATTGCAACTTCCTTTTTTACATCCATTTCCAGCGGCAGCAGCCAATTAAACAAATTAAGTTGCAGCGGCGGAAGAAACGTCTTGCCAACAACCAAAGGAACGGCAGAAAATTTCCAGCAGCGAAATTTATTTCGGAATTTAATTTTTTAGCCGAACCGACACGATATAGTTAAAGTTTTTACCGAAAAAAATTGGTAAACAAATCGCGAACTCTACTGCGATCAACTCGGGGTCACTTTGAAAAATTTTATACTAGTTGCTATTAACGAACGCGAAACTTGTGTGACTGCACTAGGACTCGAGATAATTTATTTGCTATAACTTGTGTGAATTATGCGAAAATGCGACGACGAATGGGAGTGGTTTAGATAAAGTTCAAATGATCACTAAATTTAATATTCCAATAATTTCTCTTAGAACCTAACTTATGCTAAGGTGGAGAGAGACGGGGCGAATTCGCAGGAGCAAACGGACGAAAGCTTTATTGGCTCCCGCTCTCGCCCTAAAACTAGTGACTTCAAATGAAAGCGCCAAGTGCGGAAACAAACTTCTTCATCAAAAGTTTGAGGATATTTGTATGGCTTCCTATATACTGGGTCTTCATGTTTGGTTTGTATTGAATGTTTAATAGTACTTGTAAAAGACAAATTTTCACTTTCTATATACTGTATGTCATTATAGTCAAACCAAACTTTCTTTAAAATTTCTCTTTCCACTTCGTTCAAATGTTCTAATCTGTATTCATTACATTCTGTTAATTTATTATTGATTGCAAAATTAAATGATTGATCCTTTGATAAGGGCGGATTAAGACATTCTAATGCGGTCTTATCCTCTTCAATGCGGTCTTATCCTCTTCAATCTCTTTTACCTTTAACTGATGGTGGACTAAGGCATCATTTTCATCATATTTTATATAAAGTAATGTGTCTCCTAACGTCACTGTTTCTTCTTCATAGTTTATTTTCGCTTTACTTTCTTTCAAATAATCTCTACCTATTAAAATGTCATAACTCTCAGAAAATTTATGTAAATAAAACTTTTGTTTAACTGGGCAGATGTTGCATGGGTCTAATGTTATACTTTTATTTAATTCCATTGATCCATTTATTGTGAATACTTTTAATTTCTCATCTTGTTCTTGATTATTTCCAAAATGATTATTTAAATTGATTCAGATTAATCTCAGACAACTGCGGTAGCACTGGTGGATTTGTTAATTAAATGTTTTTTGTTTTTTTTTTTTGTTTTCAATATTGACACTTTTTTATTTGGATTTTATTTCTTTTGTTTCTGCGTGAGAAAATTACACATTCTGTCTTTTTGTATATTCACGGAATTTCCGCTGATCGTCTAGTCGTATAGTAATATCCTTTAGTTGATCAGTACCGACGACTTTTAAAATGACTTCAAGATCCTACCGGCCGGGCCAATTAAATTTCCAAACCATTAGGTAATATAAAAAAAAATTTTTATTTAATTTATTTTTATACTGGTTACAGACTTTTTTTATTTGGAAGAACACTGACTGTCTTAAAACAAGTCTCGAACTAAATTCGCTTCTTAACTTAAACTTGGTTGACGATCATACCTCGGTTGAGCTTTGGAACCTTCTATGAGTGGCTTTAATTTAATATAATGTTCCAATAATTCGTTTTAGAACCTAACTTATGCTAAGGAGACGGGGCGAAATCGCAAGAGCAAACGGACGAAAGCTTTATTGGCTCCCGCTCTCGCCCTACAACTAGTGACTTCAATTTAAATAAACGCGCCAAGTGCGCAAACACCGCCCCCTATGAAGGGACGACGTCCCCCACACCAGCACGGGCAACAGGGACAGTCGGTGGACTGCTCGCCAAAACTCCCCCTACTGCGTCCTGACGTCCGCCACGTGAAACTTGCTATCGGCGCCGGCGTGCACCGCTACCACACGGCCTATTCTCCACTGGGGCGGAAGGTTGTCTTCTGTGATCACGGCGAGCGCTCCCAAGACGATGTTGGGCTCCCCCTGGTGCCACTTGGACCGCTTCTGGAATCCATCGCGGCCAAAACCTGTGCATTGTCGCACCACACCTTCCGCGGAGTCCCGCTTTGGACGCAAAACAGACGAACAAGGCCACGTACGATTTGTACGGTGGCTTACCACGGATACGATACGTTGTGCTGAAGGGACCACAAAAGATGCACGCTCCATACGCTCGCATGGAAGCGTCAGCAAAGACATGTATTTGAATCGGGACTTGTGGATCTGTGTTGACGAATCTCGATACCTTAATTTTCGGCAGCTGCAGAAGCGTCGCTTTAAACGTAATGTAAGCAACTGCATCAGTAGCGACTCGCCCGAATCTAATTTTCGAAGCCACAGTTCCTGCAACAACATCTTTGCCTTTGTGATCAAAAGACCCAAGAGGCCAAGTTGGTCGAAAAGTCGAGCAGTCACCGACAAAATATTTCGCTTTGTCGCGCGAAGATCTAGGAAAGAGTCATCCAATCGAAATGGAAAGTAATCTTTGACCGGTAACCAAACGACGCCAAGGGTCTTAGTTAAGTCTGAGTCTGCTATAAGTGGCATTACAGCGCTATCAGATGCGGATAACTCTGGGCAGTTTGAAAACCACATTGCCAATTTAAAACCTGCCTCTGGCAAGACCTGAGAAACTTCGTCTCGAAGGCTTTGCAGGTCCTCAACGCATCCGGCGCCAGTCAACAAATCGTCAAAAAAAAAAAAATCATTCTGAATAACCTTTGCGGCTTTTGGATGAGTTGCTTGCGACATCTCTCCTAGCCGCATTAAACACCGAATCGCCAAAAGAGTGCTGGCAAAGTTTAACTTAAAAATTTTCAGGGACTAGGAAGGATCTTGTCCCCATACTATGAGCTGGAAGTTTCGGTCAGCTTCGTCCACCATCACTTGGCGATACATCATTTTGATGTCGGCCGCAAGGGAAAATTTTTGCAATAGTTGGGCCTACCATCAAGATGTCAATCAACACTACCTGCGTGGAAGTACGGCTCGATGCATCGAAAACTACTCTCAACTTAGTTGAAGTATTTTGTGGCCGTAAAACGCATTGGTGCGGAATGAAACAGTGCGGAGTATTCGGAATTTTGTCATTGGTGAAGGACATGTGGTCCATTGAAACGTATTCCTTCATGAATTCAAGATACATCTTCTTTAGCGAAGGGTCCTTTGACAATTTCCTTTCTAGCGACAAAAAAATTTACGTTTTGCAACTTCGTATGACGAACCAAGAGTATTTGGGTCAGATTTGAACGGCAAACGAACTGAAAATCTACCGGACGACAATCTTTGAGTATTTTTTCTCAAAGTGTTGTTGACAGAGTTGTTGCTCAGGAGTATGGACTTTAGCCTTGGGCGGCAAGTCCTCCACAGACCAAATTTTCTGCAGGGTTGTGTCAATTGACTCCATGAAAAGTTTAATACTAGTTGGTATTAACGAACGCGAAACTTAATATTCCAATAATTTTTCTTAGAACATAACTTATGCTTAGGTGGCGAGAGACGGGGCGAATTCGCAAGAGCGAACGGTCTAAAGCTTTATTGGCTCCAGCTCTCGCCCTACAATTAGTGACTTCAAATAAAAGCGCCAAGTGCGAAAAAAAAACTTCTTCATCAAAGGTTTGAGGATATCTGTATGGCTTCCTATATACTGGGTTTTCATGTTTGGTTTGTATTGAATGTTTAATAGTATTTGTAAAAGTCAAATTTTCACTTTCTATATACTGTATGTCATTATAGTCAAACCAAACTTTCTTTAAAATTTCTCTTTCCACTTCGTTCAAATGTTCTAATCTGTATTCATTACATTCTTTTAATTTATTATTGATTGCAAAATTAAATGATTGATCCTTTGATAAGGGCGGATTAAGACATTCTAATGCGGTCTTATCCTCTTCAATGCGGTCTTATCCTCTTCAATCTCTTTTACCTTTAACTGATGGTGGACTAAGGCATCATTTTCATCATATATTATGTAAAGTGATGTCTCTCTGTTTCCTCTTCATAGTTTATTTTCGCTTTATTTTCTTCCAAATAATCTCTACCTATTAAAATGTCATAATTCTCAGAAAATTTATGTAAATAATTATAATTATATAATAATTATTTAATTCCATAGATCCATTTATTGTGAATACTTTTAATTTCTCATCTTGTTCTTGATTATTTCCAAAATTTTTTGGCATTAAATTGATAGATGACCCTGTATCCGAGGCAACTTGTTGTCTCTTAACAGGTGTATTCGGTGTTTTGGTCTTTACCTTGATCTAGGTTCCTCCTATACTCATGATAATTTCCCTGATTTTGAGGGGGAATTTAATTCCTGTTTGGTGAACTTTGAGGATTTATTGAATTTGACTTATTATTATTTCTTGGATAATTACTATTGTTGTTTCTTGGATAGCTATAAGAATGGGAATTATTCCTCTGATACAAATAATGTTGATGTGTATTTCCCGAATTCCTTCGACTATCATGGCGCCTGGGTTTATAAATATCAAAAGTGTCTGCATCCCAGTGACCTAGGACCATTCTTCTTTAAAATTGGCAAGTGCTGTTATATCTTTTTTTGATAAGGAATTACACAATCTATCTGGAAGTTTCCTTTCGATACAATCCCTTATTGTTTTTTGAAGTACTTGTGTAAATTACTTGTCTGTTGGATCTGATTCTAATTCTAACTTATTGTGTTTATTTGATTTTCTGGTTTTTAGTTCATTTACAAACTTACTGATGCTTCCTCGTATGGCCTGATCCTTAAAAGCCCTAATTAAGGCCACTTTGAATGTTCCCCATGTATGGGATTTTTCCTCTTGGATGACAGCTAGCGCGAAATCGATGATGGTCCTCTCATTAGCTCCAAAGATGATGTGGATTTGACGAACAACTTGATAAGGGTAAAATTGCGGCAAAAACTCTTCTCTGGCAATGTAGCGACTTAATTCCGATGGAGTTCCGTCGAAATAAGGTAGCTCTTTAATTTGTACGGTTAGTTGATTCAGATTAATCTCAGACAACTGCGGTGGCACTTGTGGATTTGTTATGTTTAATGTTTTTTTTTTTTTTTTTTTTCAATATAGACACTTTTATGTTTTAAATATTTAAGCGCTTATTGACCGAATTTGATTTTGTTTCTTTTTGTTTCTGAGCTCTGGCGGCTCTTGATATTTGTCTTTTTGTATATTCACGGAATTTCCGCTGTTCGTTATATACTAGTCGTATAGTAATATCCTTAAGTTGATCAGTACCGACGACTTTTAAAATGATTTCAAGATCCTACCGGCCGCGCCAATTAAAATTCCGAACCATAAGTGTATTATAAAAAAAAAAATTTATTTAATTTATTTTTAAACTGGTTACATATTTTTTTATTTGGAAGAACACTGACTGTCTTAAGACAAGTCTCAAACTGAACTCGCTTCTTAGCTTAAACTTCGTTGAAGATCATACCTCGGATGAGCTTTAGAGCCTTCTATGAGTGGAGTTGGCTTTAATTTAATTTAATGTTCCAATAATTTCTCTTAGGACGAATTCGCAAGAACGAACGGACGAAAGCTTTATTGTTTCCCGCTCTCGCCGTACAACTAGTGACTTCAATTTAAATAAACGAGCCAAGTGCGCAAACACCGCCCCTCTGAAGAGACGACCACACACTAGCATGGGCAACAGGGCCAGTCGGTGGACTGCTCGTGGGCCAGCGTAACAATTCGAAACGTGCAGGTATGACACATAGGATCTGACGAACTGTGAGCTTTTAGACAGCAACAACGGGAATTTAGCTTCGTGCGGGATAGGAGCATTCAATAACCGACCACAAACTCGTAGAAATGTCGAGGAACACCAATCTAATTTATTTTCCTTAAGAAAAGGGTTTACCTTTTGAATATTCTTACTTATGCCGTCCCTGAATTCGTGAAATTAAATAGCTTCAACCATTTTTCCAAAAGCGAAATCAAGTTCTCTTGGCGAAATACTTTTTTCAAAGGGCTTCGACACCTTTCTGCGCTTTTGAACAAAACGGAAATCCCACACGAAAACTCTCAGGTGCGACGAAAAGGACTCTATTGCCGAAGCAAATAATTTGGCTCTGGGCTGACTAAGAGAACTAGTGCCGATTTGCTTAGCTCCATCGACACCGTTCGCAATGTTTTTTTTTAGAGGCCAATTATTTTCTGAGTCTAGCAAGAACGAAGGCTCACCGAAACAAATGGACGTTCTAAGCTCCTTTACGTCACATCCTCGGGACACTATGTCTGCTGTGTTGACTTTATTGCTTTCTCCGACCAATCCTGAATTTCTGCAACCCGGTTCGAAACAAAAACCTACAAAGAGGGATGGATTTTGATCCAGTGTAAAGAGATCTCGGAGACTGTCCACAGGAATAAATTCTCAATGGGACAATTTAGCAATGGCCTGACACGGTTGTAGAGATCTGCTAGAAGGTGAGCTGCACACAGCAAACTTTTCGTCTTGAGAGCAGCTACTTTCGATTTTTCTGTCAATAAAGACACTTTCAAACCTTCAGCAGTTTGAGTACGAACGTATATGCACGCTCCATACGCTTGCATGGAAGCGTCAGCGAATCCATGTATTTGAATCGGGACTTGTGGATCTGTGTTGAAGAATCGCGATACCTTAATTTTCGGCAGATGCAGAAGCGTTGCCATAAACGTCTTCCCCGATGTATGCAACTGCAACGGTAGCGTCTCGCCCCAATCTAATTTTCGAAGCAACAGTTCTCCAACAACATCTTTGCCTTTGTGACCAAAGGACACAAGAGGCCAAGTGGGTCGAAAAGTCGAGCAGTCACCGACAAAATATTTAGCTTCGTCGCGCGAAGATCCAGGAAAGGATCATCCAACCGAAATTGAAAGTAATCTTTAACCGGTAACCAAACCACGCCAAGGGTCTTAGTAACGTCTGAGTCTGCATTACAGCGCTTTCAGATGGGCAGTTTAAAAACCACTTTGCCAAATCAAAACCTGCCTTGCAAGATCTGAGAAACTTTGTCTCGAAGACTTTGCAGGTCCTCAACGCATTCGGCGCCAGACAACAAACGGTCAAAATAAAAATCATTCGGGGTACCATCTGTGGTTTTTGGATTGAGTTGCCGCATGAGCCGCATTAAACACCGAATCGCCAAAAAGTGTGCTGGCGAAGATCCATATGTAACGGTGTTTAACTTAAAGATTTTCAGGGACTCGGAAGAACCTCGTCTCCATACTATGGACTATGGACTTTAGCCTTGGGCGGCAAGTCCTCCACAGACCAAAATTTCTGCAGGGTTTTGTCAATTGACTCCAACGCGTCCTCCTGGCAGCTGAGATGTACCATTTTTTGAGCCATTACTTTACTTTGAGCCATTACTTTACTCTATCTCCCAGACACTATCCAGCCGAGAACTGTCTTTTGAAATATGGGGAGTCTAGGCCCCTGCTTTGTCTGGCCAATAGATAGAAATAGGCGTGAGAAAACACGGAGAGTACCCTGTTGATTCCGACGTTTACCGCTAGCATAATCTCCTGCCACTTGAAAACTGAGCTATCATGGTTTTAACGGTTCGGTTTCTTCTTTCTGTCGGATTTTCCTTCGGTGTATATGGCGCTGTGAATTGTTGCTTAATGCCCATTTCGCTGAGGAATTTCTTGAATGTCAGTTACCACTTTGAAGTGTTATCCTTCCAAATATGGTTTGAGCTTCCGGATCGCCCACATGATTGCCAGGCATTCTTTTTCGCTGGTTGAATAGTTCTTTTCCACTCATTTTTCGAAATTCTGCGAGCTCCTGCTCTAGGAATTTTTCAACATCGCAATCCTCAGAGGTGATTTGCCCCACTGCCACGGACAATTTTTCCTTTTACCACCCGTTGTGCCTTATTTCGGCTCCGACTAGAGTTAGGAAATTCCATCCTAGCACCAGCGAGTGTGTTATTCGCTGTTTGTTTTATTCACTCCTGGTAGGATCAGCAGGCTCATGGGCAATCGCTTATTGCAGAATTCGATCTCTAACTCGAGCTGTGTGTTTATCCCGCTGCACCTGCCAACCTAACTTGCCCTCTCGTCCTTGTAATCTTTCCATAAGCAGCCAGTATATTCGGCAGTTTCACGTTATAAAGCTCGCTGTTGTTCCGGTGTCGATTGTGACTTTGTGTGAGGTTCCGCCAATCGTTACCGCTGCGGATAACTGCTGCTCTTCCTCGACTAATTTGCCAGTTACACTGGGATTATACAAGGATCTTTTATTCACCAACTTGTCCCTCGGCCGGGGCTTTGTATTGGCAATGTGGAGATATGCTCCGCCGTCGGCTCCTTCCCACGTTTGAACGTCTCGCTGGGTTGTGATTTCTGCGAAGAGGTGTCTCCCTCGCCGATTTCGCTTGCGATGCCTTCTGTTTCCTTTGGCTCGGCGGGCTTACAGGGCTTAGGTATGCGTCACCGTTCCCAGGGTAAACAGGCACTATGCTCTCAAAGCGTACGCCTTTCGAAGCCGCAGCCTCTTGTCCCTTGCTCTGTCCATTCCGGTCGCACCGGACGTCGGCTCAGCTTCTACCTTACGGTTCAGGCGTACGCCGGAAGCCGCCAACGCAGTCCCTGGGTCAAACGCCAGGTTCTAGACGAACGCTTCCATCCTACCCTCTCTGCCGCAGACTTCAGAATTTGACCTATTTATTCTTTGTCCTGGGTGTCCTCGTTTTCCTTGCTCTGCCTCCGGATGTCTCGACTGGCTCCGCTCCTTGGTGGCGTAGCGCTGACGATTCGGTAAGCTGCCATTATGGGACTCAAGCGGTGAACTGCTGTGCTCTTAACGCATACGCCTTTCGAGACACTAGCTGAACCAACGCGCGTCCTTCCGGGCTAGTCGCACCAGGACCTTGTACAATTCCTGCAGGACGATCAGGCGTACGCCGGAGTTCGTCAATGCAGTCCTTGTAGGCAGGCAGCCAGTTCAAGACCACTTTCCTTCTGAGCCCACGGTTTTACCGTTCGACCTTTCACCCTCTGCGCACGGCACCAATATCCGAAGTCCAGTGCCATCCCGTTATATCCTTCTGCCCACGGCCCTTCGCTGCTCTTTTGTATTGCTGTCCCTCTCGGACTCTCCCTATCCTTGTCTGGTGCTCAGGACACCACTGTCTCTCGCCGCACTACCGTTACTACGGGCGAATTCGCCGCGTAACTGGTAACTGGTAGGCCACTGCTTGCATGCACTTACTCTGCTTGCTATCCAACTTGTGGGGAGTTATTCAACTCCTCACAGCGTCTCCAGCTAAACACAAAATTAAGTGATTGAATTTTTCAATATCATGTAAAGTGTCGTCTTCGTCAACGAAAGTTTCGAAAAAGCTTTGCTGGCGGAGCAGATTTCTCGATATTACTTTGCTTGCACTTATTTAAAATTGAAATCAGCAATGACTTTGTCAATACGGCCCTCTCTTCCAACTCTTCGCGGTGTACATGTTTTGTATCTTTCACTTCTATTTGGTTACGCAAAATTGAAGCATTCTCAATATGGGTATTTAGAATTTCTAATCGACACTCTAGCTCAACCGGATTCACAGATAATTTAGCTTCTTTAAATAGCGATACGTTCGGTTAATACTTTTCATGCAAAATCTCGTTGGGGCTTAAGCTCTTTTTTTATTTTGTTGGTATCGAAGAGGTGTTAAATATTTATTTTTGCTAATATTATTTATTTGTTAAATAATATTAATAGTTAGCCGGCTCGAGGACACGATGTTCAAAAAATATCACAATTTTTTTAATTTGGTTATTTGTCAGTATATTTCGGATGCTCTTCGGTAACCGTCTTCAGGACAACTATAAAATATTAACAACGATTTTAATATTCTTAGAAAACAGAAAACAATTTACATTTGACATACATTTAATTTACACGTCTGCGTCCGGTGACGTGGAGTTGTTAACTAATTTTTTTTTCCCCTAATAAATGTCTATATAAAAGAGCGCAATTAACAGTGTCCGTTTTGTATTTCATCCGCATGTCTATAGGTGTTTTTATGATATGTAGCATTTCTACGGCGAATCGTTTGGCATAGTGTTGTGATAAGATACTCGCGATAAGATAAGATACTCGCCTCTTCGAAGTTCGGAGAGTGATTATTCTTGGTACAAAGTGCCAAGTTTGTATGATGTCTAGCTTTGAAGTCCGATTTATGCTGTGCTAGACTAGTTTTTAGTTTCGATTTTGTTGTTCCTATATATATCATGTTGCATATTTCGTTGTTGTTGCCGTTGCACGGTATTTTATATATCACGTCTTTTTGCGCACTTGGCGCTTGTATTTAAAATCACTAGTTGTAGGGCGAGACGGGGGGCCAATAAAGCTTTCGTCCGTTCCCTTTTGCGAATTCGCCCCGTCTCTCGCCACCGTAGCATAAGTTAGGTTCTAAGAGAAATTATTGAAATATTAAAGTTAGTGATCAATCGAAAGTCATTGTAACCACTCCTTTTCGTCGTCGCGCTTTCGAAATAGTTTCTTCACAAGTTTCGCAAAATAAATCGTCTCGAACTACTGCAGAAACAAGTTATCGCGTTGTTAATACAAAACAGTATTAAAGTTTCATGGTGACCTCGACGTAAAAGCAGTAGAGTTCGCGAGTTGTTTTAATTTTTTCGGTAAAAAAAATATAAAAAATACCAACAAAAAACACAAAAGCAATTTATTCGTGTCGGTTCGGCCAAAAAAATTAAATTCACCAATATTTCGTCGCTGGAAATTTTCTGCCGTTCCTTGAGTTGGCCCAGACGTTTCTGCAAATTTAATTGCTTAATTTGCTGCTGCCGCCAAATGGAAGTAAAAGAGAAAATTGCAGTTATCAAGTCGGCCATCCAGGTATAGAGTGCTAAAAGTTGAAAGTTAATCTGTGGCGTTTTGTCAATTGTGTTGTGGCTAAGGATTACCACGAAGAGACGACTCAGGAGATAAAATCAATGTTGACAGGCAATGATTCCCCAAAACGCATAATAAAATCATTATTGTCGGAACACAAAACAACAAAACAAAATAGCGTTAACAACAATAAAAACAAAAAATATATGTCAGTTACACACGTCGCGGCATTATCCGAACGTGTAGCGAAATCGGAATGCTACGACAAAGAAAACATAAGTGTCGCACATAAACCGGACCACAATTTAAAATCTATAAACAACAGAAAAAAATCAAAGATAAATGAAATTGACAAAAAAGTCGTTGAAAATTTAACTGTTTTGTATTAACATCGCGAAAACATGTTACTGCAGTAGTTCGAGACGATTTATTTTGCGAAACTTGTGAAGAAACTATTTCGAAAGCGCGACGACGAAAAGGAGTGGTTACAATGACGTTTGATTGATCACTAACTTTAATATTTCAAAAATTTCTCTTAGAACCTAACTTATGCTACGGTGGCGAGAGACGGGGCGAATTCGCAAGAGCAAACGGAAGAAAGCTTTATTGGCTCACGCTCTCGCCCTACAACTAGTGATTTCAAATACAAGCGCCAAGTGCGCAAACACCGCCCACTCTGAAGGGACGACGTCCTTCAGCCCAGAACGGGCTACAGGGCCAGTCGGTGGACAGCTCGCCGATACATCCCGTCCGCCACGCGAACCTTGCTATCGGCGCCGGCGAGCACCGCTACCACTCGTCCTATCATCCACTGCTGGGGCGGAAGGTTGTATTCTGCGACGACGACGAGCGCTCCCACGACGATGTTGGGCTCCACATGGTGCCACTTGGACCGCTGCTGGAGGCTGGAGATGTACTCCCGGGACCACCGCTGCCAAAACCTGTGCCTGAGAGACGAGACACCTCGCCATCGACGCAAGCAGGTCAGGCTGATCTGGTCCGGGAGCGCCGCTGATGGTGGGGCCAGAAGAGGGCCGCCGATGAGGAGATGCCCGGGGGTCAGGGCCTCGCCGTCGTTGGGGTCGCTGCTTAGAGCTCCGAGGGGCCTGGAGTTGAGCACGGCCTCCACGCTGGTGAGCAGAGTTCCGAGCACCTCCGCGGTCAAGAGGTCTTGGCCTACCGTCCGAAGAGTTCCAGACGGGCTCGGAACTCTCTCATGTAGCGATCTGCGCCGACGAAACTGGTGGCGTTATCGCACCACATCTTCTCCGGAATCCCGCGACGACTCACGAACCTTTGAAATGCCAACAAGAACGCAGCAGTGATTAGGTCAGACACTAATTCTAAGTGGACCGCTTTGGACGCAAAACAGACGAACAAAGCCACGTACGACTTGTACGGTGGCTTACCACGGATACGATACGTTGTGCTGAAGGGACCACAAAAATCAACGCCACAAATGTTGAACGGGCGGAGAGCTCGAAGTCTTTCTGCTGGCAAGTTTCCCATAATTTGCGTCAAGAGTTGCGGCTTACAGCGAAAGCAGCGCATGCACGAACGAACTGTTCGTCGGCAGACTTCTTGAGAATTAACTAGCCAGATTTTCTCGCGCAGACGACTTACGAGAGCTCGTGGGCCAGCGTGACAGTTCGTAACGTGCAGGTATGACACATAGGATCTGACGAACTGTGAGCTTTTAGACAGCAACAACGGGAATTTGGCTTCGTGCGGAATAGGAGCATTCAATAACCGACCCCCAACTCGTAGCAATGTCGAGGAGCACCAATCTAATTTATTTTCCTGAAGAAAAGGGTTTAACTTTTGAATATTCGTTGCTATCGGTTTATTTTTCAGAATTTTACTCTTGTCGTCCCTGAATTCTTGAAATGTGATAACTTCGACAATTTTATCAAAAGCGAAATCCAGTTCTCTTGGCGAAATACTTTTTTCAAAAGGCTTCGACACCTTTCCGCACCTTTGAATAAAACGAAAAACCCACACGAACACTCTCAGAAGCTTCAGGTGCGACGAAAAGGACTCTATTTTCTGAAGCACATAGTTTGCCTCTGGGAGCTATTGCCGATTTGCGTAGCTCCATCGACATTATACAGCCGGCAGTTGGAAATGTTTATTTACAGGCCAATTATTTTCTGAGTCTAGCAAGAACAAAGGCCCACCGAACCAAATGGACGTTGTAAGCTCCTCTACGTCACATCCTCGGGACACTATGTCTGCTGGGTTGACTTTCGTGGGAACGTGTCTGCAACCCGGTTCGAAACAAAAACCGACAACGACGAGGGATGAGTTTTAATCCAGTGTAAAGTGATCTCGGAGTTTGTCCACAGGAAAACATTCTCAATGGGAGAATTTAGCAAGGCCTGACACGATTATAGAGATCTGCTAAAAGGTGAGCTGCACACAGCTCAAGGCGAAGCAAAGTTTTCGTCTTGAGGGGAGCCACTATCGATTTGGCGGTCAATAAAGACACTTTCAAACCTTTAGCAGTTTGAGTACGAACGTAGATGCACGCTCCATACGCTTGCATGGAAGCGTCAGCGAAACCATGTATCTGAATCGGGATTTGTGGATCTGTGTTGACGAATCGCGATACCTTAATTTTAGGCAGCTGCAAAAGCGTCGCTTTAAACGTCTCCCACGACGTGAGCAACTGCATCGGTAGCGACTCGTCCCAACCTAATTTTCGAAGCCACAGTTCCTGCAACAACATCTTTGCCTTTGTGACCAAAGGACACAAGAGGCCAAGTGGGTCGAAAAGTCGAGCAGTTACCGACAAAATATTTCGTTTTGTCGCGCGAATATCCAGGAAAGAGTCATCCAACCGAAATTGAAAGTAATCTTTAACCGGTAACCAAACCAAACCAAGGGTCTTGGTTACGTCTGAGTCTGCCATAAGTGGCATTAGATAGATCTTATAAGTTTTTGACAAAAAACTTCTATTCAGAAAAAAACCATAAAAAATCATGCAGAAATATTAATAACTTGGGTTCCACAAAGCTCGTTCACCAAGTATCTACATTTTTGATCAAATTACGATCAATTTGATAAGTATAAAAGAAAAATATTGTTTGGATATAACAGTTCCGACTATCCTAAACACACCACTGACATTGGAACAAGAACCGAAATCAATAGAAGCCGAAGACATTGACCTAGAGGAACAAGAAGAGTTTGATTCCGATAACGCGGAAATAAAAGAAAAATATTTAAACGGTTTAATAAATACCCGCCATCATAATTCAATCTGAGCTATCATATCAAGAAATAACAGATTCTGATTCTGACAAGAGCGTAGCAGAAAATAAACGAAGAAGCCGCCCAAAGGGCGTACATCAAAGATATTTCATATGCAGTACCTGAATTCGATGGAAGAAAAATAAATAACTGCAATAAAATTAGTCAACATGACAAAGGGACCATACGAACAAATTGCTATAGAATTAATTAAATCCAAAATTATTGGGTCAACCCTTTACAAGGTCCAAAATGAGCTTACAATTGATGCAATAATCACTAAACTCCAAAGCACAATTGTTGGCGAAACGCCAGAGGTACAAAAAGCTAAAATGACAAATATCTACCAAATAGGAAAAACAGCCACTCAATTCACAATCGAACCTGATAACCTTCGCAAATTACTAGAAGCATTGTTTATCCACGAAGGACTAAATGCAGAACAGGCTGACAAGTTCAGCACAAAAGAAGCAATAACTCCTTTGATAAACAGTTGCGAAAGCGGAAAAATCAAAACAATTTTAGAAGCTAGCTCACTCAATAATATGAATGACGCTATAACTAAATACATTCACTGCAGTGCCCAACAAATTAATAACCACAGTGTAATGTATGCAAAAAACCGAGGTAGTTATTATAGGGGCAATGGTAGAGGAAACTATCGAGGTAATTTCATACGCCGTAGAAATAACTTCTACCAGGGAAATTATCGCGGTAAAGGCCAATATTACCAATATAATAATAATCGAGCAAATTATGGCCAAAGCCAATATCAATACCAGAATTACCAGAAATAACTCAAATAATAAATAAAACTCAAATGCTCAATTAAGAGCTATTGAAACCGAACAAGAAAACTAAAAAATTCCCTTAAGAAGAAAAGGCCACACAAAGCAAATATATATTAAATAAATCTAAGTCTCAACATTTATATAAAAATATATAACTATCACACTAAACCCTTAACCCTTTTAATAGATACAGGAGCAGATTTAAGTCTTCTAAAAATAAATTCCGATAACAATACTGACATAGACACAACAAAAATAATAAAAATTTCTGGAATAGGAGAAGGTATTTAAATCAAAAGGCTTAACATTTATAGAAATACAAACAGAAAAATTTATAATCTCTTTCAAATTCCAAACAGTTAATGACGACTTTCCAATACCCTGTGATGGTATAATAGGAATGGACTTCCTAAAATTATTTAATTGCCAACTGGATTTCCAAACAGGACATGACTGGTTAATATCTAGACCCGAAAACTTTGATAAAGAGATCAACAATAGGCAATAATATATTAGTTCCTGCTCGATCTGAAGCCGTAAGACAAATTTATATAAATACGTCTCACAAACAAATACTTATAAAAAACTAATATAAGGCCGATGGTGTTATAATAGCAAGCAGCATAGCTAATTCAAATAATACATTTGTCCAACCATTTATTACAAACATTACTAAAATCGATTATGAGCCATAAGATAACTATCAAAAACCACAAAATACAGAAATCAGATAAAAGGAACTCCTATCCAAATTAATAAAGAATTTTCCTGAAATTTTTAAAAGTACCCTCACGATATATTCGGTCTAGAAAAGAACCTATATCCTCAAATAATTTTTATGAACAAAAATTAAGATTGAAGGATAACGTTCCAGTTTATGTTAAAAATTATAGAACACCCCATAGCCAAAAAGAAGAAATAGCGAAACAAGTTGAAAAACTTATTAAAGATGGCATAGTAGAACCCTTGGTATCAGAATAGAATAGCCCATTACTCCTTGTACCCAAAAAACACTTACTGGAACAGAAGAAAAACAATGGAGATTAGCTATCGACTACCGACAAATTAACAAAAAGTTATTTACAGATAAATTCCCATTACTTCGAATTGATGATTTTCTCGATCAGCTTGGCAGAGCAAAATTATTTTCATGCTGGATTTAGTGTAAAGATTCCATTAAATTAATTTAGAAAACGACTCCAGGGACATAACTTCATTTTCAACGAGCACTGGTTCATACCGTTGCAAAAGATTACCCTATGGTATAAAAATAGCCTCTAAATCATTTCAAAGGATGATGACACTAGCCTTTTCGGGATTAGAACCATCACAAGCTTACCTTTACATGGATTACCTGGTAGTAATAGGTTGTTCTTAAAATCATATGATCTATTTAACTAACGTATTTATCCTATGCCGAAAACACAATCTCAAACTACACCAAGAAAAATGTTCATTTTTTATGTACAAAGTCACATTCTTGGGTCATTGGTGCAAAAATAAAGGAACTTTACCTAATGATAAAAAATATAATGTACTAATTAAATACCCTGTCCCTTCTGATGATGCAGATGAATCAAGAAGATTCGAAGCTTTTTGAAACTAATATAGACGTTTAATACCAAATTTTTCGGACTACTCAAGACACTTAACTCACCTTGGCAAGAAAAATTGTACATTTAATTGGACACCTGAATGTCAAAAAGCCTTTGAATATCTTAATTCAACCAACCCTCTTACAATACCCAGATTTCATTAAAGAATTCAGTATAAAAAATACTGAGTAAGCAAGCTTGCGGAGCAGTTTTAACCCAGTCATATGATGGGGTAGGCCTTCCATTAACATAAGCCTCTAGAACTGTTTCCGCACTTGGCGCTTGTATCTGATATCACTAGTTGTAGGGCGAGATCGGGAGCCAATAAAGCTTTCGCCACCTTAGCATAAGTTAGGTTCTAAGAGAAATTATTCAAATATTAAATTTATTGTTCAATCAAACTTCAGCGTGTCCTGTCCCTTTTCGTCGTCGCATTTTGTCGCAAAATAAATCATCATTACAAGTTTCGCGTTCCTAATACAAAACAGTAAAGCATTTTCATGGTGACCCCGACGTGATCGCAGTAGAGTTCGCAAGTTATTTAAATATTTTTGGAGAAGAACTAGAACAATTACCAACAAACACACAAAAGCAATTTATTCGTGTCGGTTCGGCCAATATTTCGTCGCTGGAAATTTTCTGCCGTTCCTTGAGTTGCCCCAGACGTTTCTGCAAATTTAATTGCTTAATTTGCTGCTGCCGCCAAATGGAAGTAAAAAAGGAAGTTGCAATTATCAAGTAGGCCATCCAGGTATAGAGTGCCAAAAGTTGAAAGTTAATCTGTGGCGTTTTGTCAATTGTGTTTTGTCCCATCTTTCAACTTTTTGCATTCGTGTAAAAATCGGTAGATAGTGAGCATTCTAACCAAGAAATTAAAATTTTCATGTACTAACAACTAAAATTCTGCAATAAACATAATATATTTCGAATTATATGTGATTCACTTTGGCCCATAAACAAGCAAATAAAATACTCGTGCGTAATTAATTCAACCAATTTTCGCCGTAGTGAGCACCAATTAGGGTATAAATAAAACAGCTGGAAAAAAGTGCAAATTGTGAAAAGTGTAGTTCTCTAAAATTAGCTGCAAAAACTTTCACCGCATTTTGTCTGAACATTTTCCCGCGCTTTTCATAATTTTTGCACACGCACACCGACACCGCTGCCGCTATTTCGAGTTATCTTTGGTCGTTTTCGTTCTCGATCGCTGCAGCAGTGCAATTTTTGGTCTGCCTAAACGTTTGTTCATTTTTTTTGGTAAGCTTGAGCTTGAGCGTTAGCTCCCCTACAGTGCGTGCGTGCGGCATATTACTGCCGCAGGGTTTATATAAAAGATATAAGGACACTATTTAGATATTTCTCGGCACTTAGCTCCCCTACACTAAGGTCCCCTAGATTATTTAACACATAAATAATTCAATAAAAATAAATGTTTAACACCTCTTTGATACCAACCAAATAAATACAAATAAACGCAATGGCAACTAAGGATATCGAAGAGCTTAAACACCAACGAGATGTTTGCATGAAAAGTATTAACCGAACTTATCGCCAAATAAAAGAAGCTTAATTATCAGTAAATCCGGTCGAGCTTGAATGTCGATTAGAGATTCTAAATACGCACATTAAAAATGCTTCACTTTTGCAAAACCAAATAGAAGTAAAAGATACAAAAGATGTTTACCGCGAAGAGTTGGAAGAGAGGGCCGTAATGACAAAGTCATTGCTGATTTCGATTTTAAATAAGTGCAAGCTAAATAATATCAAGAAATCCGTTCCGCCAGCAAATCGCCGACCTCAATGCCGTCTACCGAGCGTTGCTCTCCCAACTTTTAGCGGAAAACACTCCGAATTTAAAAATTTTATATTTTATAAATGAAAAATTCAATCATTTAATTTTGTGATACGCTTTAGGAACAATTAGGGCTTTTCAAGTCACTGCGGAAAATTAGTCCAAAGCGCTTGCTAGCCTGAAGCGGGTGTACTAATTTTTACGACAACATATCGACACTTTTTAATTTGAACAAATTTCACAGCCTTCAGCTACAGCCTTGAGAACCCTCATCGACACGGTCACAGCCTTGTATGACTCCTTGCTTTCTATTGTGGATGACAGACGCATTACTAATGCTATTTTAATACATCTGGTAATGAGCAAGGTCGATGCAGGAACTAAAAGAAAATAAGAAGAACAGTTAGATTATACTTCGCTTCCACTTTGGAGCGAATGTGAGGCGGCCCTCAACAGGCGATACCAACACATGGTAGCGGAAGAGGCTTCCAAGCCCAAAACTGTTCAGCAGACCCAATCTAACCCTAAGAAGAATGGAAATATTAGTTTTTCGTTTGTCGCTGCCAGGAACGACTCTGTTCAATGCGTCTATTGCAACTCAGCTGAACATCAGATTGGAAACTGCGCTTCTTTCGCATTCTTAACAGTTCAGCAAAGATTCGATTTCGCTAAAAGAGCACCCTTGTGCATTAACTGCTTAAGAAAGGGTCACACGGTGAAAAAGTGCAAATCGAACAGATGTAGAGTGTCCAATTCCTCACATCACACTTTGCTACACATATATTCCCCAAACACAAATCTCGCGTTGCATCCCCCTTCTCAGCCCACGCTCATGCAGGCGTCTCCATCCATCGAATGCATCGGATCGAGTCGTTCTTAAAACTTCTGTTGTGAGCGTTCAAACCAAAAGTGGAGAGTTTGTATTAGCTCGAGCGTTGCTCGACTATGGTTCACAAATAAATTTTGTGACCGATGAGCATGCTCAGAGACTCAAAATTACAAGAGAGGACGTGTGCATGAGCTTGCGAGGCATTGGAAAAACTAATACCCAAGCCACAAAAAAATACACACGATTGTGAAGTCACGAGTAGGGAACAGCCAGTTGTCGTCCGATTTTTGGATTATGAAAAATATTTCTGGTTATCATCCGGAACAAGCTGTGAACACCAGCGGGTGGAGGGTGCCTAAAAATATTCAGTTGGCAGATCCATTCTTCTTCAAGCCCCAAAAAATTTATATGGTTATCGAACTTTTATCTATAGGCCAGATAAAGCAGGGGCCTGAATTCCCCATCTTACAAAAGACAGTTCTCGGCTGGATAGTGTCAGGGAGATGTGCCTCTGAAAATAATGTAAACGCTGAAAAACTGGTACATCTCAGCTGCCAGGAGGAAGCGTTGGAGTCAATTGACACAACCCTGCAGAAATTTTTTGTCTATGGAGGACTTGCCGCCCCAAGGCTAAAGTCCATACTCCTGAGCAACAACTTTGTCAACAACACTGAGAAAAATACTCGAAGATTGTCGTCCGGTAGATTTTCGGTTTGTTTGCCGTTCAAATCTGACCCAAATACTCTTGGTTCGTCATACGAAGTTGTGCTAGAAAGGAAATTGTTAAAGGACTCTCGCTGCAGAAGATGTATCTTGAATTCATGGAGGAATATGTTTCAATGGGTCATATGTTCTCCACCAATGACAAAACTCCAAATACTCCGCACTATTTCATTTCGCACCAATGCGTTCTACGGCCACAAAGTACTTCAACTAAGTTGAGAGTAGTTTTCGATGCATCGAGCCGTACTTCCACGCAGGTAGCGTTGAATGACATCTTGATGGTAGGCCCAACTATCCAAGAGGAGCTGTACTCGACTCTGCTTCGGTTTAGATTGCATAAGTTTGCCCTTGCGGCTGACGTCAAAAAGATGTATCGCCAAGTGATGCTGGAAGAAGCTGACCGAAACTTCCAGCTCATAGTATGGAGATCCTTCCAAATCCCTGAAATCTTTAGGTTAAACACCTTTACATATGGAACTTCGCCAGCACCCTTTTTGGCGATTCGATGTTTAAAGCGGCTAGGAGAGATGGCGCAAGCAACTCATTCAAAAGCCGCAAAGGTTATTCAGAATGATTTTTTTGTTGACGATTTGTTGACTGGCGCCGGATGCGTTGAGGACCTGCAAAGCCTTCGAGACGAAGTTTCTCGGGTTGAATTGGCAATGTGGTTTTCAAACTGCCCAGAGTTATCCGCATCTGATAGCGCTGTAATGCCACTTATGGCAGACTCAGACTTTACTAAGAACCTTGGCGTCGTTTGGTTACCGGTCAAAGATTACTTTCCATTTCGATTGGATGACTCTTTCCTGGATCTTCGCGCGACAAAGCGAAATATTTTGTCGGTGACTGATCGACTTTTCGACCCACTTGGCCTCTTGTGTCCTTTGATCATAAAGGCAAAGATGTTGTTGCAGGAACTGTGGCTTCGAAAATTAGATTCGCGCGAGTCGCTACTGATGCAGTTGCTTACATTACGTTTAACGCGACGCTTCTGCAGCTGCCGAAAATTAAGGTATCGCGATTCGTCAACACAGACCCACAAGTCCCGATTCAAATACATGGTTTCGCTGACGCTTCCATGCGAGCGTATGGAGCGTGCATCTACGTTCGGACTCAAACTGCTGAAGGTTTGAAAGTGTCTTTATTGACCGCCAAATCGAAAGTAGCTCCCCTCTAGACGCAAACTTTACCTCGCCTTGAGCTGTGTGCAGCTCACCTTTTAGCAGATGTCTATAATCGTGTCAGGCCATTGCTAAATTGTCCCATTGAAAATGTTTTCCTGTGGACAGATTTTGTTTCGAACCGGGTTGCAGAAATTCAGCAGTGGTCGGAGAAAGCAATTTGGAGACACGTTCCCACGAAAGTCAACCCAGCAGACATAGTGCAGGTGCTTACAATGTCCATTTGGTTCGGTGGGATTTCGTTCTTGCTAGACTCAGAAAATTATTGGCCTGTAAACAAAAATTTCGAACTGCCGGCTGATGTAATGTCGATGGAGCTACGCAAATCGGCACAAGCTCTCGTAGTAAGCCCAGAGCCAAATTATGTGCTTCAGAGAATAGAGTCCTTTTCGTCGCACCTGAAGCTTCTGAGAGTGTTCGTGTGGGTTTTTCGTTTTATTCAAAGGTGCAGAAAGGTGTCGAAGCCCTTTGAAAAAATTATTTCGCCAAGAGAACTGGATTTCGCTTTTGAGAAAATTGTCGAAGTTATTCAATTTCAAGAATTCAGGGACGACATAAGTAAAATTCGGAAAACTAAACCGGTAGCAACGAATATTCAAAAGTTAAACCCTTTTCTTCAGGAAAATAAATTAGATTGGTGTTCCTCGACATTGCTACGAGTTGGGGGTCGGTTATTGAATGCTCCTATCCCGTACGAAGCCAAATTCCCGTTGTTGCTGTCTAAAAGCTCACAGTTCGTCAGATCCTATGTCTCATACCTGCACGTTACGAACTGTCACGCTGGCCCACAAGCTCACGTAAGTCGCCACCAACTTCGTCGGCGCAGATCGGCACATGAGGTAGTTCCGAGCCCGTCTTGAGGAGCAGGGGGCGGTATCGAAACATTCGCATCAAAAAAAGGATGCGAGTTTGCGTTCATACCGCCCAGAGAACCGCACTTCGGCGGACTATATGGGGCAGGTGTGAAGTCTGTAAAGCACCTATTCCTTGAAACTCCCCTCACCAGCGTGGAGGCCGTGCTCAACTCCAGGCCCTTCGGAGCTCTAAGCAACGACCCGAACGACGGCCAAGCCCTGACCTGCGGTCATCTACTCATCGGCTGCCCTCTTCTGGCTCCACCATCAGCGGCGCTCCCGGACCAGATCAGCCTGACCTGCTTGCGACGATGGCGAGGTTTCTCGTCTTTCAGGCTAAGGTTTTGGCAGCGATGGTCCCGGGAATACATCTTTAGCATCTCCTGGTCGTCGCCGAAGACAATCTTTCGCCCCAGCAGTGGAGGATAGGCCGTGTGGTAGCGGTGCACGCCGGCGCCGATAGCAAGGTTCACGTGGCGGACGTCAGGAAGCAGTAGGGGGAGTTTTGGCGAGCAGTCCACCGACTGGCCCTGTTGCCCGTGCTGGTGTGAGGGACGTCGTCCCTTCAGAGTGGGCGGTGTTTGCGCACTTGGCGCGTTTATTTAAATTGAAGTCGCTAGTTGTAGGGCGAGAGATAAGATAAAACCCCTATATAAACAGGTCATAAGCTACACCTTAAAAATACTGGACTTTATAAGGTTGAAGCATAGAAGAAAAAAATAGCTTAGTCATTTCAAATAATAATAATAAAAATCAAACAGTTCATAAGGATAGGTTAAAAAATTTTTATTCATGTTTTTCAACTAAATAGTTAGCAATGGTCTGATCAACCAAACAAGTTCTAATACCATATACTAAATAAAGTAAAACCAATACCAATTCTTTCAGAATCCATTTTATGAAAAAAAAATATTAATGCAAACCAACAACAAATAATAAATAAATAAAACATTTTTAAATTTTCCAAAGTGTTAAATGTTATATACCTAAGCATATATATCCTTTCCCGGATTGCCTTTTCCATCGTCTCGGTGGTAGCCCTACTCTTCGGCTTTATTTCCGTCCACTTCGAGAACCGATCTACGAGCACTAGTAGCATCGAGTTCCCTGGCTTCGACCGAGGAAGCCCAACGAAAAAGGTGCATACTGTGGCCCAGGTCTCCTCTGGGATCTGGGTGAGCATTTTTCCAGCCGCCTGAAGCTGACTTGGCTTGTACCTGAGACAGCTCTCACAGTTCCGCACATACTTCCTGATGCCAACGGTACCTCGCTGCCACCCCTCGCGATTGTCTTCCGGCCATCGCCATATCGTGGTTCTCAGCAATGACTCGCTGCCTTGATCTGGTTGGGACGCCTAGCTTCTTTGCGATCACATCCTCGTTGCCTGCTGTGTGAGGATGATCCGGCACATCCGGTCGACCTCCACTAAGTAGTCCGGATATTTTTGGGGGTTCTGGGCTATCGGGTATTTTAGAAAATCGAGTCTCAAAAAAAAAAGAACCCCAAAATCGCAACTCACTCACAATTAAGAAATACCAGTTATAAATGATATAATATTAACGAAACCTGGACCCTTAGGCAGGGAGGAAAAATGTAAAACTAAAATTAAAAAAAAAAAAAAATAAATAAATTCGAAAAGCAAAAAAAAAAATTTCAATTTAATATACAATTGAAAGCTAATGATTTAGACAAAATCTAAAAAAATACAAAAACAGCAATTATTATTATCATTATAAAAAAAAAAAAAAATTTTTACGTGCGATTTTTGAAAAAAAAATTTTGACAAAATAAAATTAAAAATTCACTTAATCTTAAAAAGGCCTAAAGAATGACCACCCTAAAAGCAATTGAAGATGTTTATGTCAGGGATGACTCTTTGCAGAAAGAATTCAGCAAATAGTCTCAACGACTCCAATAGGCATAATAAGTTAGAAATTAAATATTTAGAATCCCCACCTTTAATACATTCCACTAAAACTCAAAGAGCAATCGTATTGTCCACCAAGAAAAAATATTTTTGATAGATCTTATAAGTTTTTGACAAAAAACTTCTATTCAGAAAAAACCATAAAAAATCATGCAGAAATATTAATAACTTGGGTTCCACAAAGCTCGTTCACCAAGTATCTACATTTTGATCAAATTACGATCAATTTGATAAGTATAAAAGAAAAATATAGTTTGGATATAACAGTTCCGACTATCCTAAACACACCAACTGACATTGGAACAAGAACCGAAATCAATAGAAGCCGAAGACATTGACCTAGAGGAACAAGAAGAGTTTGATTCCGATAACGCGGAAATAAAAGAAAAATATTTAAACGATTTAAATAATACCCGCCATCATAATTCAATCTGGGCTATCATATCAAGAAATAACAGATTCTGATTCTGACAATAGCGTAGCAGAAAAATAAATAACTGCAATAAAATTAGTCAACATGACAAAGGGACCATACGAACAAATTGCTATAGAATTAGTTAAATCCAAAATTATTGGGTCAACCCTTTACAAGGTCCAAACTGAGCTTACAATTGATGCAATAATCACTAAACTCTAAAGCACAATTGTTGGCGAAACGCCAGAGGTACAAAAAGCTAAAATGACTAATATCTACCAAATAGGAAAAACAGCCACTCAACTCACAATCGAACCTGATAACCTTCGCAGAACAGGCTGACAAGTTCAGCACAAAAGAAGCAATATCTACTTTGATAAACAGTTGCGAAAGCGGAAAAATCAAAACAATAATATGAATGACGCTACAACTAAATACATTCACTGCAGTGCCCAACAAATTAATAACCACAGTGTAATGTATGCAAACAACCGAGGTAGTTATTATAGGGGCAATGGTAGAGGAAACTATCGAGGTAATTTCATACGCCGTAGAAATAACTTCTACCAGGGAAATTATCGCGGTAAAGGCCAATATTACCAATATAATAATAATCGAGCAAGTTATGGCCAAAGCCAATATCAATACCAGAATTACCAGAAATAACTCAAATAATAAATGAAACTCAAATGCTCAATTAAGAGCTATTGAAACCGAACAGGAAAACTAAAAAATTCCCTTAAGAAGAAAAGGCCACACAAAGCAAATATATATTAAATAAATCTAAGTCTCAACATTTGTTTGCGCACTCAGCGCTTGTATTTAAATCACTAGTTGTAGGGCGAGAGCGGGATCCAATAAAGCTTTCGTCTGTTCGCTCTTGCGAATTCGCCCCGTCTCTCGCCACCGTAGCATAAGTTAGGTTCTAAGAGAAATTATTGAAATATAATTGTTAGTGATCCATCGAACGTCTCGTAGCCACTCCTTTTCGTCGCGCTTTCGACATAGTTTCACAAGTTTCGCAATTAAAATCGTCTCGAACTACTGCGTTCACAAGTTTTCGCGTTGTTAATACAACATAGTATTAAATTTTCATGGTGACCCCGACGAGATCAGCAGTAGAGTTCGCGAGTTTTAATATTTTTTTTCGGTGAAAAACTATAAACAATAACTACAAAAACCAATTTATTCGTGTCGGTTCGGCCAATAAATTAAATTCAATAATTTCGTCGCTGGAAATTTTCTGCCGTTCTTGAAGTTGCGCCTGACGTTTCGGTAAATTTAATTGCTCAATTTGCTGCTGCCGCCAAATGGAAGTCAAAAAGGAAGTTGCAATTATCAAGTCGGCCATCCAGGTATAGAGTGCCAAAAGTTGAAAGTTAATCTGTGGCGTTTGTCAATTGTGTTTTGGCCCATCTTTCAACTTCTTGCATTCGTGTAAAAATCGGTAGATAGTGAGCATTCTAACCAAGAAAAAAAAATTTGCATGTACTAACAACCAAAATTCTACAATAAACATAATATATTTCGAATTATATGTGAATCGCTTTGGCCAAAAAACAAGCAATAAAATACTCGTCGTCGACCCTATTAGTGCGTACTTAATTCCCCCAACTTTCGTCGTAGTGAGCACCAATTTAGGGTATAAATAAAAATAGCTGGAAAAAAGTGCAAATTGTAAAAAGTGTAGCTCTCAGAAAATTAGCGGCAATAACTTTCGCCGCAGTTTGTCATTTCCCGCGCTTTCAGAATTTCCCCGCGGTTTATCAATTTTTCCGCGCTTTTCATAATTTTGCGCGCATATTGGCGTCAGGCTTATATCTTCGTTGCCCTTAGTTATCGGTCAGTGAATCATTCTCCGTTAGCATTTGCATAGGAAGAGCCGCTAGCCGCGTACACATACACACGCACACCGACACCGCTGCCGCTATTTCGAGTTATCTTTGTCGTTTTCGTTCTCGATCGCTGCAGCAGTGTTTATATAATGTCGCAGGGTTTATATAAAAAATATAAAAACCCTATTTAGATTTTTCGCTGTAATTCTCTCGGCACTTAGCTCCCTTACACCGTGTGCAATCGGTATATTACTCGTTGATTTTTTATTTTTTTATTTAACAAATAAATAATTTAATAAAATAAATATTTAACACCTCTTCGATACCAACCAAATAAATACAAATAAACGCAATGGCAACTAAGGATATCGAAGAGCTTAAACACCAACGAGATGTTTGCATGAAAAGTATTAACCGAACTTATCGCCACTTAAAAGAAGCTAAATTATCTATAAATCCGGTCGAGCTTGAGTGTCGATTAGAGATTCTAAATACGCACATTGAAAATGCTTCACTTTTGCAAAACCAAATAGAAGTAAAAGATACAAAAGATGTATACCGCGAAGAGTTGGAAGAGAGGG
>NW_026453445.1:0-29160 GCF_025200985.1 Drosophila gunungcola
GCACGCTCTTTCACGCTGATCATGATATGAATTAAAGAGTACGATTTGGATATTTTCAGGTCAAGAGCTTATAAACTGCGCGAAACATGGTGAAAAAATTAAATTTGAACCCATTTTACCATATTGTTCCTATGGGAGCTATAAAATAAAGACGTCCATTGTGCCCTAAAGTTTCTATATGAACTTTAAGATATAGACGTTCGAGTGGCACGCTCTTTCCACCTGATCATGGTATGCATTAAAGGTCACAATTTAGAAAAATTTAGTTATATAACTTATAAACTTTGCGAATATGCTATAAACTAAAATTTTACTGATTTTACCCTATTGTTCCTATGGGAGCTATAAGATATAGACTTCCGATTGGCACGCTCTTTCACCATAATCATGGTTTGCTTTAATTAATAAAATTTGGAAATATTCGGGTCAACAGCTTATTAACTGCGCGAAACATGGTGACAAATTATATTTGAACCCATTTTGCCATACTGTTCCTATGGAAGCTTTAATATGTAGACGTCCGATTGGCACGTTTTTTTCCTGATAATGTGAAAAATACAATAGGGCAAATTGTTCGTATGGAAGCTATAAGATATAGGCGTCCGATTGGCACGCTCTTTCACGCTGATCATGGTATGCATTAAAGATTAAAATTTTGAAAAATTAAGGTAAATAGCTTATAAACTGCGCGAAATATGCTGAAAAAATTAAAATTTTATTGATTTTACCCTATTTTTCCTATGGGAGCTATAAAATATAGACTTCCGATTGGCGCGCTCTTTCATACGCATTTAAGAATACGATTTGGAAAGATTCAGGTCAGCAGCTTATGAGCTGGGTGAAATATGCTGAATAAACTAAAATTGAACCCATTTTTCCTTATTGTTCCTATTGGAGCTATAAGATATAGGCGTCCGATTGGCACGCTCTTTCACGCTGATCATGATATGAATTAAAGAGTACGATTTGGATATTTTCAGGTCAAGAGCTTATAAACTGCGCGAAACATGGTGAAAAAATTAAATTTGAACCCATTTTGCCCTATTGTTCCTATGGGAGCTATAAGATATAACTGTCCGGCTGGTACGAGCTTTTCTGATCATGGTATGCTTTAAAACATACAGATTTGAAAGATTCAGGTTAATAGCTTATAAACTGCTCTATTGTTCCTATGGGAGCTATAAGATATAGGCGTTTGATTGGAACGCTCTTTTACGCTGATCATGGTATGCATTAAATATTAAGATTTGGAAATTTTCAGGTCAACAGCTTATAAACTGCGAGAAGCTTGGTAAAAAATTAAATTTGAACCAATATTGCCCTATTGTTCTTATTAAAACTATAAGATATATACGTCCGATTGGCACGATTTTTTACCCTAATCATGTGAAAAAATACAATTTGGAAATTTTTTGGTCAACAGCTTATAAACTGCGCGAAACTTGGTGAAAAAATTAAATTTGAACCCATTTTGCTCTATTGTTCCTATGGGAGCTATAAGATATAACTGTCCGAATGGTACGAGCTTTTACCCTGATCATGGTATGCTTTAAAACATACAGATTTGAAAGATTCAGGTTAAAAGCTTATAAACTGCTCTATTGTTCCTATGGGAGCTATAAGATATAGACTTCCGATTGGCACGCTCTTTCACCATAATCATGGTTTGCTTTAATTAATAAAATTTGGAAATATTCGGGTCAACAGCTTATTAACTGCGCGAAACATGGTGACAAAATTATATTTGAACCCATTTTGCCATACTGTTCCTATGGAAGCTTTAATATATAGACGTCCGATTGGCACGTTTTTTTTCCTGATAATGTGAAAAATACAATAGGGCAAATTGTTCGTATGGAAGCTATAAGATATAGGCGTCCGATTGGCACGCTCTTTCACGCTGATCATGGTATGCATTAAAGATTAAAATTTTGAAAAATTAAGGTAAATAGCTTATAAACTGCGCGAAATATGCTGAAAAAATTAAAATGTTATTGATTTTACCCTATTTTTCCTATGGGAGCTATAAAATATAGACTTCCGATTGGCGCGCTCTTTCATACGCATTTAAGAATACGATTTGGAAAGATTCAGGTCAGCAGCTTAGGAGCTGGGTGAAATATGCTGAATAAACTAAAATTGAACCCATTTTTCCTTATTGTTCCTATTGGAGCTATAAGATATAGGCGTCCGATTGGCACGCTCTTTCACGCTGATCATGATATGAATTAAAGAGTACGATTTGGATATTTTCAGGTCAAGAGCTTATAAGCTGCGCGAAACATGGTGAAAAAATTAAATTTGAACCCATTTTGCCCTATTGTTCCTATGGGAGCTATAAGATATAACTGTCCGGCTGGTACGAGCTTTTACCCTGATCATGGTATGCTTTAAAACATACAGATTTGAAAGATTCAGGTTAATAGCTTATAAACTGCTCTATTGTTCCTATGGGAGCTATAAGATATAGGCGTTTGATTGGAACGCTCTTTCACGCTGATCATGGTATGCATTAAATATTAAGATTTGGAAATTTTCAGGTCAACAGCTTATAAACTGCGAGAAGCTTGGTTAAAAATTAAATTTGAACCAATATTGCCCTATTGTTCTTATGAAAACTATAAGATATATACGTCCGATTGGCACGTTTTTTTACCCTAATCATGTGAAAAAATACAATTTGGAAATTTTTTGGTCAACAGTGAAAAAATTAAATTTGAACCCATTTGGCTCTATTGTTCCTATGGGAGCTATAAGATATAACTGTCCGACTGGTACGAGCTTTTACCCTGATCATGGTATGCTTTAAAACATACAGATTTGAAAGATTCAGGTTAAAAGCTTATAAACTGCTCTATTGTTCCTATGGGAGCTATAAGATATAGACTTCCGATTGGCACGCTCTTTCACCATAATCATGGTTTGCTTTAATTAATAAAATTTGGAAATATTCGGGTCAACAGCTTATTAACTGCGCGAAACATGGTGACAAAATTATATTTGAACCCATTTTGCCATACTGTTCCTATGGAAGCTTTAATATGTAGACGTCCGATTGGCACGTTTTTTTTTCCTGATAATGTGAAAAATACAATAGGGCAAATTGTTCGTATGGAAGCTATAAGATATAGGCGTCCGATTGGCACGCTCTTTCACGCTGATCATGGTATGCATTAAAGATTAAAATTTTGAAAAATTAAGGTAAATAGCTTATAAACTGCGCGAAATATGCTGAAAAAATTAAAATTTTATTGATTTTACCCTATTTTTCCTATGGAAGCTATAAAATATAGACTTCCGATTGGCGCGCTCTTTCATACGCATTTAAGAATACGATTTGGAAAGATTCAGGTCAGCAGCTTATGAGCTGGGTGAAATATGCTGAATAAACTAAAATTGAACCCATTTTGCTCTATTGTTCCTATGGGAGCTATAAGATATAACTGTCCGACTGGTACGAGCTTTTACCCTGATCATGGTATGCTTTAAAACATACAGATTTGAAAGATTCAGGTTAATAGCTTATAAACTGCTCTATTGTTCCTATGGGAGCTATAAGATATAGGCGCGTTTGATTGGCACGCTCTTTCACGCTGATCATGGTATGCACTAAAGATTAAGATTTGGAAATTTTCAGGTCAACAGCTTATAAACAAACTTATAATTTGTAAAAAATTAAATTTGAACCCATATTGCCCTATTGTTCTTATGGAAACTATAAGATATATACGTCCGATTGGCACGTTTTTTTACCCTAATCATGTGAAAAAATACAATTTGGAAATTTTTTGGTCAACACCTTATAAACTGTGCGAAACATAGTAAAAATTTAATTTGAGCCCTATTGTTCCTTTTGGACCTATAATGTATAGACGCTTGTACCCTGATAAATTTAAATTTTAACGATTTACCTTACTGTTCCTATGGGTGCTTAAGATATAGACGACCGATAGGAACGTTTTTTTTACCCTGATCATGGTATGCATTAAAAAATACGATATGGAAAGTTTCAGCTATAAACTGCGCCAAATATGCTGAAAAATTAAATTTTGGGGAGCTTTAAGATAAAGATGATAGAACCCAATAAATGGTAAATTATTAAATTTGAACCCATTTTGCACTTTTGTTTCTAAGGGAGCTATAAGATGTTAACGCCCGACTGGCACGCGCTTTTACCCTAATCATGGTAGGCATTAAAACATACAGATTAGAAAGATTCAGGTCAATGCTTATTAACTGCGCGAAATATGATGAAAAAATTAAACTTTTAGTGAATTTGTTTTTTATGGGAGCTATAAGATACAGACGTCAAATTGTCACGCTTTTTCACCCTGATCATGGAAAGATTGGCACGTTTTTTACCCTGATAATGTGAAATAATACGATTTGGACATTTTCAGGTCAAGAGCTTATAAACTGCGCGAAACATGGTGAAAAAATTAAATTTGAACCCATTTTGCCCTTTTGTTCCTATGGGAGCTATAAGATAAGATATAATGTCCAACTGGTACGCGCTTTTACCCTGATTATGGTATGCATTAAAACATACAGATTTGAAAAAATTTAACTTTTACCCTGATCATGGTAAGCACTAAAACAACCGGATTAGAAAAATTCAGGTCAATAGCTTATAGACTGCGTCTGACTGGCACGCGCTTTTAACTTGATCATGGTCTGCATTAAAACAAAAGGCTTAAAAATAATCAGGTCAATAGCTTATAAACTGCGTGAAATATGCTGAAAAATGTTTAATTAATCCCATTGTGCCCTAAAGTTTCTATGTGAGCTTTAAGATATAGACGTTCGAGTGGCACGCTCTTTCCACCTGATCATGGTATGCATTAAAGATCACAATTTAGAAAAATTTAGTTATATAACTTATAAACTTTGCGAAATATGCTATAAACTAAAATTTTACTGATTTTACCCTATTGTTCCTATGGGAGCTATAAGATATAGACTTCCGATTGGCACGCTCTTTCACCATAATCATGGTTTGCTTTAATTAATAAAATTTGGAAATATTCGGGTCAACAGCTTATTAACTGCGCGAAACATGGTGACAAATTATATTTGAACCCATTTTGCCATACTGTTCCTATGGAAGCTTTAATATGTAGACGTCCGATTGGCACGTTTTTTTCCTGATAATGTGAAAAATACAATAGGGCAAATTGTTCGTATGGAAGCTATAAGATATAGGCGTCCGATTGGCACGCTCTTTCGCGCTGATCATGGTATGCATTAAAGATTAAAATTTTGAAAAATTAAGGTAAATAGCTTTGTAGTATGCTCATATATTGGGTACACACTGTACCGCTTATATCACTATAACATTGTAGCATTTGTTTATGTCCGAATATTCCCAGCACTTCAAGTGCAAAGCAATTCGACCCACACAACAATGTTATGCACATCCTAAATGCTGAGTCGGCATGTCTGCATGCGCGGCCGACCATTCGGTTACCATGTGAGCATAACACTCTCCCTCTCATGCGCGGCCGCTGCTTGCGCCGCCTAAATACACTTACGTATACATTAACATATATATTGAGATACATAAGCGTTGGCCGCGGCGCTGCTCGTGCAGCTATATGAATTGTAAGCCAAGCCAACATTAGTCTTAAGTGAGCATTCGAGAAATGAGTCCCGATCTAAACGGACGATATAATAAAGAACAATATATCTTATAACATTACAGTACATTCTTTTCTTGTGGTTATAAAACAAAGTCTAACATACATACACCCTACATTACATGGCGACCGTGACATGTGCGCGAGAAGGAAGTGATACTGTTTAATTTTTGTCTCTGCGCGTTGTGTAATTTTCGTTATAAATGCGTAAATCGGCGAATTTGGCTAATTGAGCCAGTGCTTAACAAGTGTGGCCGTCCAATGTGGACGATGCAAGCCGATCCCTAATCCTCGGCTGTCCAAAGTTAGGCTCTTCAGAGCCGCCCTCGAAAATCGTAAATCGAAATCTCCAGCCAGATAAAAAAATAAAAAACAGTAATTAGTCTGTGCGATGACCAGCACCGGCGCCGCCTGAGTCCAAAAGGCCTGGACTACAAAAAAAAAAAAACACAACAACAAACAACAAAATCAACAAAATAAAAAAAAAAAAAGGAAATTGACCAGGACATGTGTGGAAGGAATGGCAAATCCTTCTGCACCAACGATGGAAACTGAAGTGTGGTAGGCATACCGCCGACTACACCAACGAAGGAAGCATATGAGTGCGGAAGGCAGCCCGCCCTCTGCACCGTCGTGGGAGGCACCTGCTCCTGCTGAGCAAAGGGACGCACCAACATTACAAGAGGCCCTCGAATTGTGTCCCAACGATGGACCTCGCCCCCTCACAATAGCTGAGTACAGGGCACGACAGGAGTCCAGCAAACCCATCCACAAAAGAAAAAGGAGTGGAAAAAGGGTAAAACTCCTGCAACAGCGACGATTATTGAAGGACTACAAGAAAATAGCAACAACCCCACAGGAAAAGGAAACGCATGACCTAAACATCAAAAAACTGGACAGAATACTTTGTAACCGAGCAAAGTAACGCAACAAGGGCTGCATTTATGCCAATGCCTAAGTTGCCTTTAATTATAAACTTCTAAACCCGAGCCGATGCGCGAAAGCGCTGCTCGAAAAATACTAACCACTGTTAGGCTATATACTAACAACATATAACTGATATTGGTTTATATAGAGCAAAATATTGTAAATCAGTTATATGAATATTAACACAAATTTTTTTTTCTTCCAATTTTCAATATTAATAAAACAAAATTTATGCGATTATGCCACAAGATTTAATCAACCAGATTTGAATAACTAAATTCCTACATTTTTGTTTTATGACATCTTTTTTTTTTTTTTTCTCTGCGTGCTCCTCAGACTTTAAAAGCTAGACAGAAATATTTACGTATATTCACATAAAATCTTTTCATATGAATGAATAACAATAGAATAGATAAATTCTCTCATATTAATTATAATAATACCGATATATTAGAAGTGAACCTACCCAAAATGGGAATCGTAGACGTTAAGTCAGTGGACTCCACTGCTAACGTTATTAATAAAGTAGAATCAAACAATATTGACCTATATTGGGTACATTTACTCTTAATAATAATCATTGTCATCTTGAGTGCAAGTTTTATTACCAAAATATACAAATTGCACAATAAATGTTTAAAGAAGAAATATTTAAGTAGAGCACACGATCTAGATAAGATATAAAAAAAAAAGAGAAGAAAATTTTCCTTTTCAAAAGATTAGAGTGTTCAATTTAATACCCTTATATATATATAAAAAAAAAAAATTTTTAATTATTTTTGCTTAAATTATGGCATTTAACACGATAGAATTGGATAGATGTCTTGAGGAAATAACTACTAAAGATCCAGAATTTAGAATGCGTGCATTAAATATTCTCCATTGCCATAAAAACTTCATTACAATCACTGAGTTCGAATATATTTATATGGAAAAGTACAATTTGGAATTTAGCCTTTTGTTTGCTTACAATAAAAAAACAAAGGGTTTAATCCTAAATACTTTGCCATACGTCTCAGTAAAAGAGATCGTGGATTACCATTCTATACTCGGTGAAACCACGGTCCTCATGGTAAAATTACATAGATAATATTGCCATGGAATGGAACGATTTGTATGCGAAATTGAACAAAATAAAAACAGAGTTCGATAAATCTTACAAATCCCTTAATCAAAACAGACCGATTCAAGGGAGCACAATAAAAAAACACGCAGAAATACTAGTAAATTGTTTTAACGAAGCGCGCATATTAATACAGTTGAAACCGATGAAGAATCAACATTGGAAGAGTCAACTGGTTTAGATCAAACGGAGCAAGAAAATTTTAACGCGGAAATTAAGGAAGAAGATTTAAATAATCTTACTATCCCAGCCGTTTTATTATCAAACGCAGATAATAAAACAGATTCAGAATCAGACTCAAGCGCAAACATAACTAAGAACAATAATTTCGAAATGGCGCAAACTAATATCGACTTCATTAACACTGCATCAAAGCTTATACCAGTTTTCGATGGTAAAGCAGAAAACTTAACCAGTTTCATTGATGCATTGCATATTATAGAGTCAATAAAAGGCGAACACGAAAGTCTAGCCGTCTCTATAATAAAGACAAAACTAAAGGGCGTAGCAAGAAATCTAATTGGAAACGAAACAACGGTAGGTGAAGTAATTGCCAAGTTAAAAAGCAACGTCAAAGGCGAAACTGTAGAGGTATTGTCAGCAAAGCTAATGAACCTACAGCAACGAAATAAAACTGCTAATCAATATACATCAGAAATTGAGCAGATGACGAAGGCTTTAGAAAGTGCATACATAACAGACGGCTTAACACTAGAACTAGCAAGAAGTTATTCCACACAGCACGCAGTAAAAGCAATGACTAAAAACTGCACAATTGATAAGGTAAAACTTATCATGCAAGCCGGCAACTTCAACACAATGAACGAAGCAGTTTCAAAATTCGTAAACAGTTGCACAGAAGCAACTGGACAACCAAATTCGGTCCTCTACTACAACAATTATACACAGCGCGGCGGAAACCGCGGACGTGGAAGTTATAGAGGAAATTTTCGTGGTCGTGGTAACAATTATGGTTACTACAACAATATCAACCAAAACAATGGTCGCGGCAACTACAGAGGAAACTCAAGGGGCCGTGGCAACTCGAACGGAGGCTACAATAACAACAATACAGGCAATGTAAGAGTAGCCAATGAAACCTCGGGAAACTCCGAAACCCCTTTAAATGTTCAACAGTAGAAAAAGTAACGGTCCATACTATTAATCTCAGTCAGAATATATTCGTCTCATTCACCCATGTGACTACTGGAAAAGAACTTGTCTTTTTGGTAGACACAGGTGCCGAAATCTCTATAGTAAAAGAAAATTCAGATATATTTCAAAACGTACAAAATAATAAAATAATAGATATACGGGGAATAAGCCAGGAAATTACAAAATCCAAAGGCTTAACATCAATTGAAATACAGACTACCAAGTACATAATTCCACACGATTTTCATATCGTAGACTTACACTTAGCCGTCCCTTGTGATGGCATTTTAGGAATTGATTTTATTAAAAAATACAACTGTCAATTAGATTTTCAGCCATCTGAAGATTGGCTTATAATAAGACCAAACAATTTAAAATTTCCAATTTATGTTCCAATAGAATACAGTTCTGGCAATAACTCAATTCTTCTGCCAGCAAGATCACAAGTCATTAGAAAAATAAAATTAAATTCAAAAGAAGACAGTGTATTAATTCCAACTCAAGAAATTGAGCAAGGAATTTATATAGCAAGTACAATAGCTACAACACAAAATGCCTTCATAAGACTACTGAATACAACAAGCGAAGATAAAGTGGTCAGTGCAAACAATTTAAAATTCGAATCACTATTGAACTATGAAGTAGTTGAAGGAAACAAAGAAAATAGAGAAAAGTCTGTATTATCCCAATTGTCAGAAAATTTTCCCCCACAATTCAAATCCCAACTCACAAATTTATGTAAAAAATATAATGACATATTCGGATTAGAATCCGAACCAATTAGCACAAATAATTTCTACAAACAAAAACTGAGATTGAAAGATGATGAACCCGTTTACATAAAAAACTATAGAAGCCCACATGGTCAGGTGAACGAAATTCAAAAGCAAGTCGGAAAACTAATCACCGACGGGATAGTCGAACCATCAGTATCGGAATACAATAGCCCATTATTGCTTGTCCCTAAAAAATCAGCTCCAGGTTCCGAAGAAAAAAAGTGGCGATTAGTAATTGACTATCGTCAGATTAATAAAAAATTATTGTCCGATAAATTTCCACTCTCTAGAATTGATGATATTTTAGACCAACTAGGTCGAGCAAAATACTTTTCATGTCTTGATTTAATGTCAGGATTTCATCAAATAGAACTTGAAAAAAGCTCAAGGGACATAACTTCCTTTTCAACGAGCAATGGCTCGTATCGATTCACACGATTACCTTTTGGCTTAAAAATAGCGCCAAATTCATTTCAGAGAATGATGACTATTGCATTCTCTGGACTTGAACCTTCACAAGCATTCCTTTATATGGATGTCTTAATAGTTATAGGTTGTTCCGAAAAACATATGCTTAAAAACTTAACAGACGTTTTTGAGAAATGTAGGAAATACAACCTAAAGTTACATCCACAAAAATGTTCATTCTTTATGCATGAGGTGACTTTTCTAGGTCATAAGTGCACAGATAAAGGAATACTTCCAGATGACAAGAAATATGACGTCATACTGAATTATCCAGTCCCACACGATGCAGACAGCGCAAGACGTTTTGTAGCATTCTGCAATTACTACAGAAGATTCATAAAAAATTTCGCCGATTATTCACGGCACATAACACGATTATGTAAAAAGAATGTTCCTTTTGAATGGACATCTGAATGCCATAATGTGAAATAATACGATTTGGACATTTTCAGGTCAAGAGCTTATAAACTGCGCGAAACATGGTGAAAAAATTAAATTTGAACCCATTTTGCCCTTTTGTTCCTATGGGAGCTATAAGATAAGATATAATGTCCAACTGGTACGCGCTTTTACCCTGATTATGGTATGCATTAAAACATACAGATTTGAAAAAATTTAACTTTTACCCTGATCATGGTAAGCACTAAAACAACCGGATTAGAAAAATTCAGGTCAATAGCTTATAGACTGCGTCTGACTGGCACGCGCTTTTAACTTGATCATGGTCTGCATTAAAACAAAAGGCTTAAAAATAATCAGGTCAATAGCTTATAAACTGCGTGAAATATGCTGAAAAATGTTTAATTAATCCCATTGTGCCCTAAAGTTTCTATGTGAGCTTTAAGATATAGACGTTCGAGTGGCACGCTCTTTCCACCTGATCATGGTATGCATTAAAGATCACAATTTAGAAAAATTTAGTTATATAACTTATAAACTTTGCGAAATATGCTATAAACTAAAATTTTACTGATTTTACCCTATTGTTCCTATGGGAGCTATAAGATATAGACTTCCGATTGGCACGCTCTTTCACCATAATCATGGTTTGCTTTAATTAATAAAATTTGGAAATATTCGGGTCAACAGCTTATTAACTGCGCGAAACATGGTGACAAATTATATTTGAACCCATTTTGCCATACTGTTCCTATGGAAGCTTTAATATGTAGACGTCCGATTGGCACGTTTTTTTCCTGATAATGTGAAAAATACAATAGTGCAAATTGTTCGTATGGAAGCTATAAGATATAGGCGTCCGATTGGCACGCTCTTTCGCGCTGATCATGGTATGCATTAAAGATTAAAATTTTGAAAAATTAAGGTAAATAGCTTTGTAGTATGCTCATATATTGGGTACACACTGTACCGCTTATATCACTATAACATTGTAGCATTTGTTTATGTCCGAATATTCCCAGCACTTCAAGTGCAAAGCAATTCGACCCACACAACAATGTTATGCACATCCTAAATGCTGAGTCGGCATGTCTGCATGCGCGGCCGACCATTCGGTTACCATGTGAGCATAACACTCTCCCTCTCATGCGCGGCCGCTGCTTGCGCCGCCTAAATACACTCACGTATACATTAACATATATATTGAGATACATAAGCGTTGGCCGCGGCGCTGCTCGTGCAGCTATATGAATTGTAAGCCAAGCCAACATTAGTCTTAAGTGAGCATTCGAGAAATGAGTCCCGATCTAAACGGACGATATAATAAAGAACAATATATCTTATAACATTACAGTACATTCTTTTCTTGTGGTTATAAAACAAAGTCTAACATACATACACCCAACATTACATGGCGACCGTGACATGTGCGCGAGAAGGAAGTGATACTGTTTAATTTTTGTCTCTGCGCGTTGTGTAATTTTCGTTATAAATGCGTAAATCGGCGAATTTGGCTAATTGAGCCAGTGCTTAACAAGTGTGGCCGTCCAATGTGGACGATGCAAGCCGATCCCTAATCCTCGGCTGTCCAAAGTTAGGCTCTTCAGAGCCGCCCTCGAAAATCGTAAATCGAAATCTCCAGCCAGATAAAAAAATAAAAAACAGTAATTAGTCTGTGCGATGACCAGCACCGGCGCCGCCTGAGTCCAAAAGGCCTGGACTACAAAAAAAAAAAAAACACAACAACAAACAACAAAATCAACAAAATAAAAAAAAAAAAAGGAAATTGACCAGGACATGTGTGGAAGGAATGGCAAATCCTTCTGCACCAACGATGGAAACTGAAGTGTGGTAGGCATACCGCCGACTACACCAACGAAGGAAGCATATGAGTGCGGAAGGCAGCCCGCCCTCTGCACCGTCGTGGGAGGCACCTGCTCCTGCTGAGCAAAGGGACGCACCAACATTACAAGAGGCCCTCGAATTGTGTCCCAACGATGGACCTCGCCCCCTCACAATAGCTGAGTACAGGGCACGACAGGAGTCCAGCAAACCCATCCACAAAAGAAAAAGGAGTGGAAAAAGGGTAAAACTCCTGCAACAGCGACGATTATTGAAGGACTACAAGAAAATAGCAACAACCCCACAGGAAAAGGAAACGCATGACCTAAACATCAAAAAACTGGACAGAATACTTTGTAACCGAGCAAAGTAACGCAACAAGGGCTGCATTTATGCCAATGCCTAAGTTGCCTTTAATTATAAACTTCTAAACCCGAGCCGATGCGCGAAAGCGCTGCTCGAAAAATACTAACCACTGTTAGGCTATATACTAACAACATATAACTGATATTGGTTTATATAGAGCAAAATATTGTAAATCAGTTATATGAATATTAACACAAATTTTTTTTTTCTTTCAATTTTCAATATTAATAAAACAAAATTTATGCGATTATGCCACAAGATTTAATCAACCAGATTTGAATAACTAAATTCCTACATTTTTGTTTTATGACATCTTTTTTTTTTTTTTTCTCTGCGTGCTCCTCAGACTTTAAAAGCTAGACAGAAATATTTACGTATATTCACATAAAATCTTTTCATATGAATGAATAACAATAGAATAGATAAATTCTCTCATATTAATTATAATAATACCGATATATTAGAAGTGAACCTACCCAAAATGGGAATCGTAGACGTTAAGTCAGTGGACTCCACTGCTAACGTTATTAATAAAGTAGAATCAAACAATATTGACCTATATTGGGTACATTTACTCTTAATAATAATCATTGTCATCTTGAGTGCAAGTTTTATTACCAAAATATACAAATTGCACAATAAATGTTTAAAGAAGAAATATTTAAGTAGAGCACACGATCTAGATAAGATATAAAAAAAAAGAGAAGAAAATTATCCTTTTCAAAAGATTAGAGTGTTCAATTTAATACCCTTATATATATATAAAAAAAAAAAATTTTTTAATTATTTTTGCTTAAATTATGGCATTTAACACGATAGAATTGGATAGATGTCTTGAGGAAATAACTACTAAAGATCCAGAATTTAGAATGCGTGCATTAAATATTCTCCATTGCCATAAAAACTTCATTACAATCACTGAGTTCGAATATATTTATATGGAAAAGTACAATTTGGAATTTAGCCTTTTGTTTGCTTACAATAAAAAAACAAAGGGTTTAATCCTAAATACTTTGCCATACGTCTCAGTAAAAGAGATCGTGGATTACCATTCTATACTCGGTGAAACCACGGTCCTCATGGTAAAATTACATAGATAATATTGCCATGGAATGGAACGATTTGTATGCGAAATTGAACAAAATAAAAACAGAGTTCGATAAATCTTAAAACAGACCGATTCAAGGGAGCACAATAAAAAAACACGCAGAAATACTAGTAAATTGTTTTAACGAAGCGCGCATATTAATACATGGGCAACGGGGAAAATTAAATGACGACCATTGGTCAGGGGTATCAAGATTTTTGCAAAGGCTCAGAGAAAACCTTATATTGATAAAAGAAAAATTCAATTTGGATATCTCTGTACCTACCATTCTTAATGCCGCAATAACAGTTGAAACCGATGAAGAATCAACATTGGAAGAGTCAACTGGTTTAGATCAAACGGAGCAAGAAAATTTTAACGCGGAAATTAAGGAAGAAGATTTAAATAATCTTACTATCCCAGCCGTTTTATTATCAAACGCAGATAATAAAACAGATTCAGAATCAGACTCAAGCGCAAACATAACTAAGAACAATAATTTCGAAATGGCGCAAACTAATATCGACTTCATTAACACTGCATCAAAGCTTATACCAGTTTTCGATGGTAAAGCAGAAAACTTAACCAGTTTCATTGATGCATTGCATATTATAGAGTCAATAAAAGGCGAACACGAAAGTCTAGCCGTCTCTATAATAAAGACAAAACTAAAGGGCGTAGCAAGAAATCTAATTGGAAACGAAACAACGGTAGGTGAAGTAATTGCCAAGTTATAAAGCAACGTCAAAGGCGAAACTGTAGAGGTATTGTCAGCAACCTACAGCAACGAAATAAAACTGCTAATCAATATACATCAGAAATTGAGCAGATGACGAAGGCTTTAGAAAGTGCATACATAACAGACGGCTTAACACTAGAACTAGCAAGAAGTTATTCCACACAGCACGCAGTAAAAGCAATGACTAAAAACTGCACAATTGATAAGGTAAAACTTATCATGCAAGCCGGCAACTTCAACACAATGAACGAAGCAGTTTCAAAATTCGTAAACAGTTGCACAGAAGCAACTGGACAACCAAATTCGGTCCTCTACTACAACAATTATACACAGCGCGGCGGAAACCGCGGACGTGGAAGTTATAGAGGAAATTTTCGTGGTCGTGGTAACAATTATGGTTACTACAACAATATCAACCAAAACAATGGTCGCGGCAACTACAGAGGAAACTCAAGGGGCCGTGGCAACTCGAACGGAGGCTACAATAACAACAATACAGGCAATGTAAGAGTAGCCAATGAAACCTCGGGAAACTCCGAAACCCCTTTAAATGTTCAACAGTAGAAAAAGTAACGGTCCATACTATTAATCTCAGTCAGAATATATTCGTCTCATTCACCCATGTGACTACTGGAAAAGAACTTGTCTTTTTGGTAGACACAGGTGCCGAAATCTCTATAGTAAAAGAAAATTCAGATATATTTCAAAACGTACAAAATAATAAAATAATAGATATACGGGGAATAAGCCAGGAAATTACAAAATCCAAAGGCTTAACATCAATTGAAATACAGACTACCAAGTACATAATTCCACACGATTTTCATATCGTAGACTTACACTTAGCCGTCCTTGTGATGGCATTTTAGGAATTGATTTTATTAAAAAATACAACTGTCAATTAGATTTTCAGCCATCTGAAGATTGGCTTATAATAAGACCAAACAATTTAAAATTTCCAATTTATGTTCCAATAGAATACAGTTCTGGCAATAACTCAATTCTTCTGCCAGCAAGATCACAAGTCATTAGAAAAATAAAATTAAATTCAAAAGAAGACAGTGTATTAAATCCAACTCAAGAAATTGAGCAAGGAATTTATATAGCAAGTACAATAGCTACAACACAAAATGCCTTCATAAGACTACTGAATACAACAAGCGAAGATAAAGTGGTCAGTGCAAACAATTTAAAATTCGAATCACTATTGAACTATGAAGTAGTTGAAGGAAACAAAGAAAATAGAGAAAAGTCTGTATTATCCCAATTGTCAGAAAATTTTCCCCCACAATTCAAATCCCAACTCACAAATTTATGTAAAAAATATAGTGACATATTCGGATTAGAATCCGAACCAATTAGCACAAATAATTTCTACAAACAAAAACTGAGATTGAAAGATGATGAACCCGTTTACATAAAAAACTATAGAAGCCCACATGGTCAGGTGAACGAAATTCAAAAGCAAGTCGGAAAACTAATCACCGACGGGATAGTCGAACCATCAGTATCGGAATACAATAGCCCATTATTGCTTGTCCCTAAAAAATCAGCTCCAGGTTCCGAAGAAAAAAAGTGGCGATTAGTAATTGACTATCGTCAGATTAATAAAAAATTATTGTCCGATAAATTTCCACTCCCTAGAATTGATGATATTTTAGACCAACTAGGTCGAGCAAAATACTTTTCATGTCTTGATTTAATGTCAGGATTTCATCAAATAGAACTTGAAAAAAGCTCAAGGGACATAACTTCCTTTTCAACGAGCAATGGCTCGTATCGATTCACACGATTACCTTTTGGCTTAAAAATAGCGCCAAATTCATTTCAGAGAATGATGACTATTGCATTCTCTGGACTTGAACCTTCACAAGCATTCCTTTATATGGATGACTTAATAGTTATAGGTTGTTCCGAAAAACATATGCTTAAAAACTTAACAGACGTTTTTGAGAAATGTAGGAAATACAACCTAAAGTTACATCCACAAAAATGTTCATTCTTTATGCATGAGGTGACTTTTCTAGGTCATAAGTGCACAGATAAAGGAATACTTCCAGATGACAAGAAATATGACGTCATACTGAATTATCCAGTCCCACACGATGCAGACAGCGCAAGACGTTTTGTAGCATTCTGCAATTACTACAGAAGATTCATAAAAAATTTCGCCGATTATTCACGGCACATAACACGATTATGTAAAAAGAATGTTCCTTTTGAATGGACATCTGAATGCCAAAACGCATTCGAATATTTAAAAACAAAACTTATGGAACCTACTTTGCTACAATATCCAGATTTTAGTAAAGAATTTTGTATAATTACTGATGCAAGTAAGCAAGCATGTGGAGCGGTTTTAACTCAAAACCATAACGGACTCCAACTCCCCATTGCATATGCATCAAGAGCTTTTACCAAGGGAGAAAGTAATAAGTGTACTACCGAGCAGGAACTAGCTGCAATACATTGGGCAATATTACATTTTCGACCATACATTTATGGCAAACATTTCATTATCAAAACCGATCACAGACCGTTAACATACTTGTTCTCAATGACTAACCCAAGTTCCAAACTGACACGTATGAGGCTAGAATTAGAAGAATATAACTTCACAGTTGAATATTTAAAGGGAAAAGACAATTACGTAGCTGATGCGTTATCAAGAATAACCATCAAAGAACTACAAAGTATAACCGGAAATATACATAAAGTCACTACAAGAAATCAAAGTAGACAGAAATCCTGCGCAGGAGAAAAAGAAATAGACTTGCCTAGGCAATCTATAGAAAAAGCTTCAAAGCCCAACGTATACGGAGTCATAAACAATGACGAAGTACGTAAAGTAGTGACCTTGCATGTAAAAAATATGCTATGTTTATTTAAACATGGAAAAAAAGTTACTGCAAGATATGATGTTAGCGATTTATATACCAATGGAGCCCTTGACTTAGGTCAGTTTTTCCAAAGGCTTGAGAAGCAAGCCGGTATACATCAAATCAGCCAACTCAAAGTGGCACCGTGGGAAAATATCTTTGAATACGTTTCAATAGATAATTTCAAGGAAATGGGCAATAAAACATTAAAATCATTGAGAGTAGCGCTACTCAACCCGGTGACCCTAATAAATTCTGAAAAAGAAAAAGAAGCAATTATGTCTACATACCATGATGAACCAATTCAAGGAGGTCATACTGGCATTTCTAAAACCTTGGCCAAGGTCAAAAGACATTACTTTTGGAAAGGAATGACTCGATATATTACAGAGTACGTACGAAAATGTCTAAAATGTCAAAAAGCGAAAATAATCACGCATACGAAGACCCCATTAACAATTACGGAAACACCGCAAACAGCTTTTGACAGGGTAATCGTGGACACGATCGGTCCACTACCTAAGTCTGAACAAGGGAATGAATACGCAGTTACTTTAATCTGCGATTTAACAAAATACCTTGTAGCAATACCAATTCAAAATAAAAGTGCAAAAACAATAGCAAAAGCTATATTCGAAGATTTTATTCTGAAGTACGGTCCAATGAAGACGTTCATTACGGTCATGGGAACGGAATATAAAAATTCAATAATTGAAGATTTATGTAAAAATTTAAATATCAAAAACATAAATTCTACTGCACACCATCACCAGACTGTCGGAACAGTGGAGCGAAGCCACAGAACACTTAACGAGTTCATACGCTCATACATCTCAGTTGATAAAACAGATTGGGATGTATGGCTACAATACTTCGTATACTGCTTTAACACAACACCCTCTATGGCACACAATTATTGTCCATATGAACTAGTTTTTGGGAAAACTCCAAACCTATCAAAACATTTCAATAGCATAGATAGAATAGAACCATTATATAATATAGAAGATTATGCTAAGGAATCTAAATTTAGATTAGAACAGGCATATAAAAGAGCCAGAATAATGCTAGAAACTAATAAACAAAAACAAAAAGATAGATACGACAAAAATAGTTTAGACTTTGAATTAAAAATAGGAGACCAGGTTTTATTAAAAAATGAAACTGGCCATAAGCTAGACTTTAAATATTCAGGACCATATATAGTAAAGAAGATAGAATCCAATAATAATATAACTATTTTAAATGCGAAAAATAAAACACAGACAGTTCATAAAGATAGATTAAAAATTTTTATAGAATAGATTTTGTAGGATGGCCATTCATAAGAAAAAAAAAGAAATAAAATAACAAAAATTTTCTCTTCAAAAAAAAAAAAAACAAAAAAAAAAACAAAAAAAAAATTTTATTACCTTACTATAATAAAAATATAGGAATACAAATATACAATACATTTTATAATAAATAATAAGAAATAGTCGCATAAATTTTCAAAGTTTCAACTCCACTAAGTTTTCCAATATTTACTATATTAAACAAAAAAAAATAATAATAATAACAAAAAAAAAAAAAGATTTTTATTAATTTGCTAATTTTTATAAACATATATATATATATATACCTAACACAATAACTAACAAAATAACTCCATAGATTACGTTATTTTTCAAAAGGAGGGAGATGTAGTATGCTCATATATTGGGTACACACTGTACCGCTTATATCACTATAACATTGTAGCATTTGTTTATGTCCGAATATTCCCAGCACTTCAAGTGCAAAGCAATTCGACCCACACAACAATGTTATGCACATCCTAAATGCTGAGTCGGCATGTCTGCATGCGCGGCCGACCATTCGGTTACCATGTGAGCATAACACTCTCCCTCTCATGCGCGGCCGCTGCTTGCGCCGCCTAAATACACTTACGTATACATTAACATATATATTGAGATACATAAGCGTTGGCCGCGGCGCTGCTCGTGCAGCTATATGAATTGTAAGCCAAGCCAACATTAGTCTTAAGTGAGCATTCGAGAAATGAGTCCCGATCTAAACGGACGATATAATAAAGAACAATATATCTTATAACATTACAGTACATTCTTTTCTTGTGGTTATAAAACAAAGTCTAACATACATACACCCAACATTACAGCTTATAAACTGCGCGTAATATGCTGAAAAAATTAAAATTTTATTGATTTTACCCTATTTTTCCTATGGGAGCTATAAAATATAGACTTCCGATTGGCGCGCTCTTTCATACGCATTTAAGAATACGATTTGGAAAGATTCAGGTCAGCAGCTTATGAGCTGGGTGAAATATGCTGAATAAACTAAAATTGAACCCATTTTTCCTTATTGTTCCTATTGGAGCTATAAGATATAGGCGTCCGATTGGCACGCTCTTTCACGCTGATCATGATATGAATTTGGATATTTTCAGGTCAAGAGCTTATAAGCTGCGCGAAACATGGTGAAAAAATTAAATTTGAACCAATATTGCCCTATTGTTCTTATGAAAACTATAAGATATATACGTCCGATTGGCACGTTTTTTTACCCTAATCATGTGAAAAAATACAATTTGGAAATTTTTTGGTCAACAGTGAAAAAATTAAATTTGAACCCATTTTGCTCTATTGTTCCTATGGGAGCTATAAGATATAACTGTCCGACTGGTACGAGCTTTTACCCTGATCATGGTATGCTTTAAAACATACAGATTTGAAAGATTCAGGTTAATAGCTTATAAACTGCTCTATTGTTCCTATGGGAGCTATAAGATATAGGCGCGTTTGATTGGCACGCTCTTTCACGCTGATCATGGTATGCACTAAAGATTAAGATTTGGAAATTTTCAGGTCAACAGCTTATAAACTGCGCGAAACTTTGTAAAAAATTAAATATGAACCCATATTGCCCTATTGTTCTTATGGAAACTATAAGATATATACGTCCGATTGGCACGTTTTTTTACCCTAATCATGTGAAAAAATAAAATTTGGAAATTTTTTGGTCAACACCTTATAAACTGTGCGAAACATAGTAAAAAATTTAATTTGAGCCCTATTGTTCCTTTTGGACCTATAATGTATAGACGCTTGTACCCTGATAAATTTAAATTTTAACGATTTACCTTACTGTTCCTATGGGTGCTTAAGATATAGACGACCGATAGGAACGTTTTTTTTACCCTGATCATGGTATGCATTAAAAAATACGATATGGAAAGTTTCAGCTATAAACTGCGCCAAATATGCTGAAAAATTAAATTTTGGGAGCTTTAAGATAAAGATGATAGAACCCAATAAATAATAAATTATTAAATTTGAACCCATTTTGCACTTTTGTTTCTAAGGGAGCTATAAGATGTTAACGCCCGACTGGCACGCGCTTTTACCCTAATCATGGTAGGCATTAAAACATACAGATTAGAAAGATTCAGGTCAATGCTTATTAACTGCGCGAAATATGATGAAAAAATTAAACTTTTAGTGAATTTGTTTTTTATGGGAGCTATAAGATACAGACGTCAAATTGTCACGCTTTTTCGCCCTTATCATGGAAAGATTACGATTTGGAAAGATTTAGGTTAATAGCTTATAAGCTGCACGAAACATGGTGAAAAAATTAAATTTGAACCCATTTTACCATATTGTTCCTATGGGAGCTATAAAATATAGACGTCCGATTGGCACGTTTTTTACCCTGATAATGTGAAATAATACGATTTGGACATTTTCAGGTCAAGAGCTTATAAACTGCGCGAAACATGGTGAAAAAATTAAATTTGAACCCATTTTGCCCTTTTGTTCCTATGGGAGCTATGAGATAAGATATAATGTCCAACTGGTACGCGCTTTTACCCTGATTATGGTATGCATTAAAACATACAGATTTGAAAAAATTTAACTTTTACCCTGATCATGGTAAGCACTAAAACAACCGGATTAGAAAAATTCAGGTCAATAGCTTATAGACTGCGTCTGACTGGCACGCGCTTTTAACTTGATCATGGTCTGCATTAAAACAAAAGGCTTAAAAATAATCAGGTCAATAGCTTATAAACTGCGTGAAATATGCTGAAAAATGTTTAATTAATCCTATTGTGCCCTAAAGTTTCATGTGAGCTTTAAGATATAGACGTTCGAGTGGCACGCTCTTTCCACCTGATCATGGTATGCATTAAAGATCACAATTTAGAAAAATTTAGTTATATAACTTATAAACTTTGCGAAATATGCTATAAACTAAAATTTTACTGATTTTACCCTATTGTTCCTATGGGAGCTATAAGATATAGACTTCCGATTGGCACGCTCTTTCACCATAATCATGGTTTGCTTTAATTAATAAAATTTGGAAATATTCGGGTCAACAGCTTATTAACTGCGCGAAACATGGTGACAAATTATATTTGAACCCATTTTGCCATACTGTTCCTATGGAAGCTTTAATATGTAGACGTCCGGTTGGCACGTTTTTTTTCCTGATAATGTGAAAAATACAATAGGGCAAATTGTTCGTATGGAAGCTATAAGATATAGGCGTCCGATTGGCACGCTCTTTCGCGCTGATCATGGTATGCATTAAAGATTAAAATTTTGAAAAATTAAGGTAAATAGCTTATAAACTGCGCGAAATATGCTGAAAAAATTAAAATTTTATTGATTTTACCCTATTTTTCCTATGGGAGCTTTAAGACATAGACTTCCGATTGGCGCGCTCTTTCACCCTAATCATGGTATGGCTTAAAAACTACAATTTGGAAATATTCAGGTCAACAGATTAGTTTATAAAATATGGTGACAACATTAGATTTAAACCCATGTTGTCCTATTGTTCCTATGGGAGCTATAAAATATAGACATCCGATTGGCACGTTTTTTTACCCTGATCATGTGAAAAAATACGATTTGGAAATGTTCAGGTCAAAAGCTGCGCGAAACAAGGTGAAAAAAATAAGTTAGAACCCATTTTGCCCTATTGTTCATATGGGAGCTATAAGATATAGACGTCCGATTGGCAAGTTTTTTTTAACCTGATAATGTGAAATAGTACGATTTGGATATTTTCAGGTCAAGACCTTATTAACTGCGCGAAACATGGTGAAAAAAATTAAATTTGAACTTACTTTGCCCTATTGTTCCTATGGGAGCTGGCACGCGCATTTACCCTGATCATGGTATACATTAAAACACACAGATTGAAAATATTCAGGTCAATAGCTTATACACTGCGCAAAATGTGCTGCAAAAATTTAATTTTAATCCATTTTGCCCAATGTTCCTATGGGAGCTATAAGATATAGACGTCCGATTGGCACGCTCTTTCATACGCATTCAAGAATACGATTTGGAAAGATTCAGATCAGCAGCTTATGAGCTGGGCGAAATATGCTGAAAAAATTAAATTTGAACCCATTTTGCAATATTGTTCCTATGGGAGCTATAAGATATAAACGTCCGACTGGCACGCGCTTTAAACTTGATCATGGTCTGAATTAAAACAAACGGCTTAAAAATATTCAGGTCAATAGCTTATAAACTGCGTGAAATATGCTGAAAAATTTTTAATTAATCCCATTGTGCCCTATTGTTCCTATGTGAGCTTTAAGATATAGACGTTCGAGTGGCAACGCTCTTTCCCCCTGATCATGGTATGCATTAAAGATCACAATTTAGAAAAATTTAGTTAAATACCTTATAAACTTTGCGAAATATGCTGAAAAACTAAAATTTTAGTGATTTTACCCTATTGTTCCTATGGGAGCTATAAGATAAAGACTTCCGATTGGCACGCTCTTTCACCATAATCATGGTTTGCTTTAATTGATAAAATTTGGAAATATTCGGGTCAACAGCTTATTAACTGCGCGAAACATGGTAAAAAAATTATATTTGAACCTATTTTTCAATACTGTTCCTATGGAAGTTTTAATAAGTAGACGTCCGATTGGCACGTTTTTTTTTCCTGTTAATGTGAAAAATACAATAGGGCAAATTGTTCGTATGGAAGCTATAAGATATAGGCGTCCGATTGGCACGCTCTTTCACGCTGATCATGGTATGAATTAAAGATTAAAATTTTGAAAAATTAAGGTAAATAGCTTATAAACTGCGCAAAAAATGGTAAAAAATTAAATTTGAACCCATTTTGCCCTATTGTTCCTATTGGAGCTAAAATTTTTAAACCTCCGACTGGCACGCTCTTTCACCCTAATCATGGTATGCCTTAAAAAATACGATTGGGAAATATTCAGGTCAACAGCTTATGAACTGCGCGAAACATGGTGAAAAAATTAAATTTGAACCCATTTTGCCATTTTGTTCCTATGGAAGCAATAAAATATAGACGTCCGATTGGCACGTTTTTTTACCCTTTTAATGTGAAAAAATACGATTTGAAAATGTTCAGGTCAAAAGCTTATAAACTGCGCGAAACATGGTGAAAAAAATAAGTTAGAACCCATTTTGCCCTATTGTTCCTATGGGAGCTATAAGATAAAGGCGTCCGATTGACACGCTCATGGTATGCATTAAAGATTACGGTTTGGAAATTTTTAGGTAAACAGCTTATAAACCGCACGAAACATGGTGAAAAAATTAAATTTTATCCCATTATGCCCTATTGTTCCCTTGGAGCCAAAAGTTATAAACGTAGGGTTGGTACGGTCTTTCACTCTAATCATGGTGTGCATTAAAGAATACGATTTGGAAATATTCAGGTCAAACTGCGCGAAACATGGTGTAAAAATTAAATTTGAGCCCATTTTGCCCTATTGTTCTATAGCTATAAGATATAAAGGTCCGACTGGCACGCACTTTTACCTTGATCATGCATTAAAACAAACGGTTTAGAAATATTCAGGTCAATAGCTTATAAACTGCGTGAAACATGTTGCAAAATTTTTAATTAAACCCATTTTGCCCTATTGTTCCTATATGAGCTATAAGATATAGACGTTCGATTGGAACGCTCATTCACCATGATCATGGTATGCATTAAGATTACAATTTGCAAAAATTTAGTTAATAGCTTAATAGTTATAAACTGCCCGAAATATGCTGATTTTACCCTATTGTTCCTATGGGAGCTATAAGATATAGACTTCCGATTGGCACGCTCTTTCACCATAATCATGGTTTGCCTTAATTAATAAAATTTGGAAATATTCAGGTCAACAGCTTATTAACTGCGCGAAACATGGTGAAAAAATTAAATTTGAACCCATTTTGCCATACTGTTCCTATGGAAGCTATAAAATGTAGACGTCCTATTGGCACGTTTTTTTTTCCTGTTAATGTAAAAAAATACGTTTTGGAAATTTTCAAGTTAACAGCTTATAAACTGCGCGAAACATGGTGAAAAAATTTAATTTGAACCAATTTTGCGCTATGGTTCATATGGCTTTTACCCTGATCATGGTATACATTAAAACATACAGATTTTTAATATTCAGGCTAATAGCTTATAAACTGCACAAAATATGCTGACAAAATCTAACTTTTACCCTGATCATGGTATGCACTAAAACAACTGGATTAGAAATATTCAGGTCAGGCTTATAAACTGCGTGAAATATGCTGAAAAAAATATTAAACCCATTTTGCCCTATTTTTCCTAAGTGAGCTATAAGATATAGATTTTCGATTGGCATGCTATTTCACTCAGATCATGGTATGCATTAAAGATTACAATTTGGAAAAATTTAGTTAAATAATATAATATATATAATTTAATATATACTGCGCGAAATATGCTGAATAATTAAAATTTCAGTGATTTTTCCCTATTGTTCCTATGGGAGCTTTAAGATATAGACGTTCGATTGGCACGCTCATGGTATGCATTAAAGGTTACGGTTTTGAAAATTTTTAGGTCAACAGCTTATAAACTGCACTAATCATGGTGAAAAAACAAATTTGATCCCATTTTGCCCTATTGTGCCTATTGGAGCCAAAAGTTATAAGCATCCGGTTTGGCACGGTCTTTCATTCTAATCATGGTGTGCATTAAAGAATACGATTTGGAAATATTCAGGTCAAACTGCGCGAAACATGGTGTAAAAATTAAATTTGAACCCGTTTTGCCCTATTCTTCTATGGAAGCTATAAGATATAAACGTCCGACTGGCACGCGCTTTCACTCTAATCAGGGTGTGAATTAAAGAAAACGATTTGGAAAGATTCAAGTCAGCAGCTTATGATCTGCGCGAAATATGCTGAATAAATTAAATTTGAACCCATTTTGCCATATTGTTCCTATGGGAGCTGTAAGATATAAACATCCGACTGGCACGCGCTTTTACCCTGATCATGGTATGCATTAAAACATACAGATTATATAAATTAAATGTGAACCCATTTTGCATTATTGTTCCTATGTGAGCTATAAGATATAGACTTGCGATTGGGACCCTATTGCACCCTAATTATAGTATGCAATAAATAACACAATTTGGAAAGATTCAGGTCAACAGTTTATAAGAGGCCCGAAATTGCATAAAAATTTATTATTGAACCCATTTGCCTTATTGTTCCTATGGGAGCTATAAGATATAAGCGTCCGACTGGCACGCGCTTTTACCTTGATCATGCAACAACGGTTTAGCAACGGTCAACAGCTTATAAACTGCGTAAAATATGCTGAAAAAATTTAAATTAAACCCATTTTGCCTTATTGTTCCTAAGTGAGCTATAAGATATAGACGTTCGATTGGCACACTCTTTCACCCTGATCATGGTATGCATTAAAGATTACAATTTTAAAAAATTAAGGTAAATGCTTATAAACTGCGCGAAATATGCTGAAAAAATTAAAATTTTATTGATTTTACCCTATTTTTCCTATGGGAGCTATAAGATATAGACTTCCGATTGGCGTGCTCTTTCACCCTTATCATGGTATGGCTTAAAAACTACAATTTGGAAATATTCAGGTCAACGGCTTATAAACTGCGCGAAATATGGTGACAAAAAATAGATTTGAACCCATTTTGCCCTATTGTTCCTATGGGAGCTATACAATATAGACGCCCGAATGGCACGTTTTTTTTACCCTGATCATGTGAAAAAATACGATTTGGAAATTTTCAGGTAAAAAGCTTATAAACTGTGCGAAACATGGTGAAAAAAATAAATTAGGAACCTATGGGAGCTATAAGATATAGGCGTCCGATTGGCACACTCATGGTATGCATTAAAGATTACGGTTTTGGAAATTTTTAGGTCAACAGCTTATAAACCCGCACTAACATGGTGAAAAAAATAATTTGATCCCATTTTGCCCTATTGTTCATATTGGAGCCAAAAGTTACGAGCGTCCGGTTGGCATGGTCTTTCATTTTAATCATGGTGTGCATTAAAGAATACGATTTGGAAATATTCAGATCAAACTGCGCGAAACATGATGTAAAAATTAAATTTGAAAACGTTTTGCCCTATTCTTCTATGGAAGCTATAAGATATAAACGTCCGACTGGCACGCGCTTTTACCTTGATCATCATTTTCTGCATCAAAACAAACATCATGAAAAAATTAAATTTGTATCCATTATGCCCTATTGTTCCTATGGGAGCTATAAGATATATACGTCCGACTGGTACGCGCTTTTACCCTGATCATGGTATGCTTTAAAACATACAGGTTAATAGCTTATAAACTGCACAAAATATGGTGAAAAAATTTAACTTTTACCCTGATCACGGTATGCACTAAACCAACCGGATTAGAAATATTCAGGTATATAGATTATAAACTGCGTGAAATATGCTAAAAAAAATTCAACTCTATTGTTCCTAATTGAGCTATAAGATATTGACTTTCGATTGGCATGCTCTTTCACCCTGATCATGGTATGCATTAAAGACTACAATTTGGAAAGATGTAGTAAAATAATATAATATATGTGGGGTGTGTCTGCTTTAAGGGGCAAGCATGCCATACGTTTACCCTAGACAACAACCTTTAAGCTGAACGAGAACTACGAAAGGTGTGCGATCCAAAAGTAAAGACGAAAGACTACAAACTGAAATTAAAGACGAACGACGAGGATGAGCAAAAAAGCAAGAGTTGGCTTTATGCAGACGACGAGAACACGGAGAGTTGAGTTCGAGCCTTTGACGAGAGTGTTCCAAGACGATAACCAAGGACGTGAAGACGAGAGAGCTTGTTTAATTTAAATTTTGCTGAAGTGTATTTCTATTTCTAATACTTAATAATTAATCAATAAACAATATTAAACTAAAATCCCACATTTGGGGGCCCGTCCGGGATATGTGGATATGTGGATAAGTGGATAAGTGGACTAGTGAAACCTGAAAAAAAACCATGTGTGTGTTCGATCTGCGTAAACTTCTAGAACTTTATTTCGTCGCTGTAATTTTACTTTTTTGAACAAACATGAGCCGTTTAAATGATTTCATAAGTGAAAATTTGCGCAGCAGCAGAAAAAGAGAACATTGTTGCTTTGCACAATACGTGTTTGAAAGAGCGGGAGATCGAAACAACCGCCAAAGACTTCGAGACTTTTCCGGATTCGATTTTGATGAGACCTCGGAAAATTATCAAGCGAAAGTAAGCTATATACAGCAACATCTAAGCGAACGGGACTTAGCGTGCAATGTTTTAAACATAACGTACAACGTTGATGACGTAAGACTTTACATATTTCGCAATCTGTTGCAAAATAGGCTTCTCGCACACAACCAAATCGACTCATCAGACGACGAAGACGAAGATGTCGATGTGTTTGAGAGCGGAAGAAGTACAGAATCGACATGACTGAGGAAGGAAAACAGAATGCAAAATGCGCGAAATTCTGCGATAGTGGCAATCAAGAACCGAAACTTTTTGCAAAGACCTGGCAATGCCGCGTTTCGCCTTTAGCTTCCGCGATTTTATAAAGACTCAATTCGTTTTTTCGACGGTACAACTTCAATATCTATTGAATCGTGGTTAACTGAGTTTGAAGAACAGCCGAGATCATGTGCTGGAATGAGGTGCAAAAGTTAATATTCGCGAAAAAATCTTTGAAAGGAACTGCAAAACTCTTTGTAATGAGTTTAAAACTGTAGTAAGCAGCAAGCAAATACACGAACAGCTAAGCAAAAGTAAACGCGATAAAGAAGAGTGCAGTTTCGCTTACCTGTACCGAAATGAAGGAGATGGCCATTGTGGTTGAAATTAGTGATTCATTTTTTATACAGTACATACATAGACGATCATCAGATTGACAAAACACTTCTATACGGTGCCAGAATTTGAGTGAGTTCAAAGAGAAGTTAAAAAAGTTACGTCACAAAAACGAAAGAGAAAAAGTGTACGACTGTGAGAAACCCAAGCGTAGTGAGGAAATGTTTCACAGCAAGAACTTTAAAAAAGAGGTACATTGTATAATTGTGGTGAAAAAGGACACGTTTCGATAATTGCAAAAACAAAGAACGAGGTACAAAATGCTTTAAGTGCAATTGTGACCAAAATGCAAAAGCTGAGAACAGTAAAGTGAACACGCTTAGAGTGCAGTCGAAGAGCAGTTTTACGAGCAAGGAAATTACTATTGCTACAAAAAGTGCGTGGCTCTCTTCGACACCGGTAGCAAGTTCAGTCTTGTCCGCGAGATTGTATGACGAAATCGACGTCCGTAGCTGCCAAAAACTGTAGTGTATCTCTAATTGGTTTCGGGAGTGAGCGCGTAGCAAGGAAATAAATCCTATTGGACATTTCAAAGAGATTATTCAAATTGACAAGGAATCG